>NC_068290.1:2066164-2253664 GCF_025860055.1 Xyrauchen texanus | reverse complement strand
TAGAAGCTCTACTTTCCAATGCATGTGGACATTATGAGCAAAACTAGGAGTGATGGTGGCGTAGTGGGCTAAAGCACATAACTGGTAATCAGAAGGTTGCTGGTTCGATCCCGACAGCCACCACCATTGTGTCCTTGAGCAAGACACTTAACTCCAGGTTGCTCCGGGGGGGATTGTCCCTGTAATAAGTGCACTGTAAGTCACTTTGGATAAAAGCGTCTGCCAAATGCTTAAATGTAAATGTAAATGTAAAACTGAACAAGTGCTTTGAAATTTACAGACAAATCAGAAGTGCTCCGTTTTTATATTTTATTAAACAAAATATCACTGTACATATTATTGTAATCAGTAAAAATATCAATATGTGTCATATGTTGTTCGAAAGCTCTCAAAGTGTAGAACATAACCAGACTATTTGTTTTACTCACAGACATAAATATAGCAAGTCACAGCTAATTATGTGTCTTTGACAATTATGTTTGTGTTGCTTAAATGCTGTATTTTCACGAAAAATAAACAGAACATAAAACATCACATATCATTATTTAGAGTCAGTGATTATCTTTCAATCGAGTCCACACACAAGATAATCAGATGTATAGATCATTAGATAATCCACATGAAGCACAATGTTACATATGACCACCAGGAGATGGCGCCAAATACACGACACAGACTCAATGATGACTCAAATGACACAGAATGAATCTCATTCTGTGAAATCTCATGACTAAAATCATGTCTGCATGCTATGCAAACCTTTAGTCATTGTTGTGTTTGCATGTGTAATTAGTTCTTATGTACAATTATTATGTTTTATTTGTTTTGGAGACGTTTTTGGACACTATAATCAATTATATTTGTAATGTTATAACTTGTGATTGCTCTGTCGAATCAACACAATATGTTTCTCAGATACAGTTGACATGACTGGGAACAAAACAAAAGCAGTTGTATTTTTTTAGCAACTTTTTTACACCCAGAGATATATAATATCAAACAAGAAAAATTAGAAAATAAAAAATTACTTTATTGGCATTTTTTTTTTTTCATGAGTTTTCAACAGTTTATTAGGCTGAGAGTCTAAGAATGCATCAGAAAATGTTTAATAATTTTAATTTTAAAAGTTAATACTGAACAATTGGCCCATCCTTGTTTTTTTGTTTTTGCTTTTGTTTTTTGTCGAGTTATAAGCCTTTCATTTTGGGTCTCCCACTGAAACGGTGAAGCTATAAAAACCCCCTCAGAGCTTGAAGGGTTAAACTTGAAAGTGACAGAGAAACATTGAGAAATTCTAAAAAACAATACAGAACAGGACGTATCCCAAATAAGTCAAGACTTTTTTTCCTTGAATTTCCAGTAAAAACCTCTATTGTGATATACTGTATGTACCATTGCTGCCAGGGATGGCCGGAAATCTGGCATTCCGGGCATTTTCCTGGTGGGCCGACGCACTTTGAGGGCGATCAGGGGGCGGACTGGTCATTGGGAGAACCGAGCAGGCCAGTGGGTCGGCAGCAAAACGTGCCGAAGGGGCCTGATTATTGCGATATAATATTACTCATAATATGATATAAGATTTCGGTCATTTCGCCCATCCTGTGCTTCTCGGTGTCTGTTGATCTTCCGAATGGCCACCAGCGTTGTGAAAGATCATCCTGTGTTTTTTCTCTTAAGTTTGGGGGTAAATTTCAGATAGTGTAAAACTGCCGAGGAGGCTGATTTTTCCAATATCAGCCACAAGAAAGATCTCCAACAGCTCACACTCTCTGTAATGAGCTGAGAACTGCAAACCGCCACAGGATACAGAGTTTATTGGACATTTTTATAAGAAGCACCATCCTAAAACTGTCGAGTCCATCTGGATCATCTAATATTGTGGAGGTAGAACTATCTCTCTCTCTCTCTCTATATATATATATATATATATATATAAAAAAATCTAATTTATTTTATCACCAACTTCGTTGGAAAGGAATATTGCAATCCATTTTCTTCATGAAGACATCTTGTTTTATGCAAATGTCATTTATAGGTAGTATTTCTTCAGCTATGAGCACATCTGGGCACTAAATACACTACCTAAAAAACACACTCTTGCAAATTTATTCCATTTGTCCTCTAGCAATGTCCAAAAGTGGATTTGTGTGCATCACAGGAGACGTCTCTTACAACAGGTTTATCTGACTGTCATGTAATAAGAGGACAAAACACCCTTTTAAAAACATAAAATAGTATAAAAAATACAGAAATGAGTTGATGGGGCAAAGAATGTTCAGACTGAATTTTAAAGATGGTGTCAGTTGTCACTTGATTAATTAGACACATATTTTGTTTGATGATTGTTTCAGTCTGTAGCGGGCAAGGAGAGCTGGCACCTGGCGAGTATGGATATGACGGTGCTCTCCACGAGATTTACTGCGTTTGACCAGCAGAAGGGGAAGTCTTACTGTTACCGTATCCGTTCCGTCAACAAGTACGGCATCAGTGAACCATCTCTGCCCAGCGCGCCCATCTCACTGGGGCAACCACTTGGTGAGTGTGTGAACGACATTAGTCTTAATCATCACGTTGTTTTGTTTTTTTAAGGTTTGAAATGGCATCTCATTTCAGTGTATCCAAGGCAACTGGGCATTTAAACAGATTAACAGACTGTAACATTTCTTTTCACCAAAATCAATTTTGATTTGATTTGATTCGTTTAGGCCACATGAACAAGTTCCACAAAAAGGACACGTGTTGTTTGCAGTTAAAAATGACCGACCACAGGAATGAATGGGCGAGAGTATAACACACAGCAGGTTTGGGGGGAATTTATTAAATAAAATCAATAATTCAGCCACAACTCAGAACACACACAGACACACAGACAGAAATGAAAGGGTGAGTGTATAACACATCCACAATGCAGACCACAGGTGCTCTCATACACACACACACACAGGAATGAATGGGTGAGACTATAACACATTTTTACAACATTTTTAACTTTCAAATAGCATCTCACACCGCTTGATTAATCATGTCATCTGCACATGCAAGTAAATCAGTTCAGGTCAGTGTGAGTTTTGTTGTGATGCAGGAGTTCCTGCCCCGCCACACGGTGTCCTGCCCGTGCGAGACACAGACAGCTCCGTCCTGCTGCAATGGAGAGAACCCAAAATAACAGAGGGTGTTCTGGGATACTACCTGTACTACAGTGAGGTTGGAAGTGGACAGTGGAAGACCATCAACAATAAGCCCATCAGCAAAACCAGGTCTCTTTCCTTTAAGACTTCTTTAAGATGTATATCAGAGAATTCAATATCAGGTCTGTGGTTACGTGGACTACATAAGGACAATTGTTGTTACATTTGTCAAGCATGTGCAGCTTATTCATCCATTTGTTTTATTTTTTATTTTTTGGAGTTATGCCCACACCTCTTTATTATTCCTCAATCTTTCTCTTCTGAATGGTGTAACAAAAAATAGCAAAATGTCTCGTGAAATTTCAGTGTGGAAGAAATGAATTTGTCATTTGTCATAGATATATGTGCCGGGTCACTTAAGACACGAGTATGTAATAAAGTGTGGTGAAACACCCATGCATTTAAGGGTTCATTTAATGTCCCTCTCTCTTGTTCAGGTTCACAGTTCACGGACTGTCGACTAATAAAGAGTATGTGTTCCGGGTGAAGTCTGTGGGATTGGCAGGAAACAGCATCTACTCTGAAGAGTCTCCTGCGATTCAAGTGAAATCCGCTACATGTAAGAGCTACACAGGACAGCACCGTCTGGTCTTAAGTGCTGGAGTCTGGTCTAGCTTGATAGATAAGACAGACAGACAGACAGACAGATATAAGGACGGACGGACGGACGGACAGACAGATAGATAGACAGATGGATGGAAAGATAGATAGATTTACATTTATGCATTTGGCAGACGCTTTTATCCATAGTGACTTACAGTGCCCTTATTACAGGGACAATCCCCCCAGAGCAACCTGGAGTTAAGTGCCTTACTCAAGGACACAATGGTGGTGGCTGTGGGGCTCGAACCAGCGACCTTCTGATTACCAGATTACCAGTTATGTGCTTAGACCACTACTCCACCACCACTCATAGATAGATAGAATGGACGGATGGACGATATATAGATAGACAGACAGACATAAGGACAGACAGACAGACAGACAGACAGACAGATAGATAGATAGATAGATAGGACGGACGGACAGACGGATGGATGGACGATAGATAGATAGATAGACAGACAGACATAAGGACAGACAGACAGACAGACAGACAGATAGATAGATAGATAGACAGACAGACAGACATAAGGACAGACAGATAGATAGATAGATAGATAGATAGATAGATAGACAGACAGACAGACAGACAGACAGACAGATAGATAGATAGATAGGACGGACGGACGGATGGACGATAGATAGATAGATAGACAGACAGACATAAGGACAGATAGATAGATAGATAGACAGACAGACAGACAGACAGACAGACAGACAGACAGACAGATAGATAGATAGATAGATAGATAGATAGATAGATAGATAGATAGATAGATAGATAGATGGACAGAGAGGATAGATAGATAGATGGACAGACAGGCATAAGGACAGACAGACAGATAGATAGATAGATAGATAGATAGATAGATAGATAGATAGATAGATAGATAGATAGATAGATAGATAGATAGATAGATAGATAGATGGACAGAGAGGATAGATAGATAGATAGATAGATAGATAGATAGATAGATAGATAGATAGATAGATAGATAGATAGATAGATAGATAGATAGACAGACAGACAGACATAAGGATAGATAGATAGATAGATAGATAGATAGATAGATAGATAGATAGATAGATAGATAGATAGATAGATAGATGGACAGAGAGGATAGATAGATAGATAGATAGATAGATAGATAGATAGATAGATAGATAGATAGATAGATAGATAGATAGATAGATGGACAGAGAGGATAGATAGATAGATAGACAGACAGACAGACAGACAGACAGACAGACAGACAGACAGACAGATAGATAGATAGATAGATAGATAGATAGATAGATAGATAGATAGATAGATAGATAGATAGATAGATAGATAGATAGATAGATGGACAGAGAGAGATAGATAGATAGATAGAGAGGATAGATAGATAGATAGATAGATAGATAGATAGATAGATAGATAGATAGATAGATAGATAGACAGACAGACAGACATAAGGACAGACAGACAGACAGACAGATAGATAGATAGATAGATAGATAGATAGATAGATAGATAGATAGATAGATAGATAGATAGATGGACAGAGAGGATAGATAGATAGATAGATAGATAGATAGATAGATAGATAGATAGATAGATAGATAGATAGATAGATAGATAGATAGATGGACAGAGAGGATAGATAGATAGATAGATAGATAGATAGATAGATAGATAGATAGATAGATAGATAGATAGATAGATAGATAGATAGATGGACAGAGAGGATAGATAGATAGATAGATAGATAGATAGATAGATAGATAGATAGATAGATAGATAGATAGATAGATAGATAGATAGACAGAGAGGATAGATAGATAGATAGATAGATAGATAGATAGATAGATAGATAGATAGATAGATGGACAGAGAGGATAGATAGATAGATAGATAGATAGATAGATAGATAGATAGATAGATAGATAGATAGATAGATAGATAGATAGATAGATAGATAGATAGATAGATAGATAGATAGATAGATGGACAGAGAGGATAGATAGATAGATAGATAGATAGATAGATAGATAGATAGATAGATAGATAGATAGATAGATAGATAGATGGACAGAGAGATAGATAGATAGATAGATAGATAGATAGATAGATAGATAGATAGATAGATAGATAGATAGATAGATAGATAGATGGACAGAGAGGATAGATAGATAGATAGATAGATAGATAGATAGATAGATAGATAGATAGATAGATAGATAGATAGATAGATAGATAGATAGATAGACAGAGAGACTGATAGATAGATAGATAGATAGATAGATAGATAGATAGATAGATAGATAGATAGATAGATGGACAGAGAGGATAGATAGATAGATAGATAGATAGATAGATAGATAGATAGATAGATAGATAGATAGATAGATGGACAGAGGATAGATAGATAGATAGATAGATAGATAGATAGATAGATAGATAGATAGATAGATAGATAGATAGATAGATAGATAGATAGATAGATAGATAGATAGATGGACAGAGAGGATAGATAGATAGATAGATAGATAGATAGATAGATAGATAGATAGATAGATAGATAGATAGATAGATAGATAGATAGACAGACAGACAGAGAGGACTAGATAGATAGATAGATAGATAGATAGATAGATAGATAGATAGATAGATAGATAGATAGATAGATAGATAGATAGATAGATAGATAGACAGACAGACAGAGAGGACGGATAGATAGATAGATAGATAGATAGATAGATAGATAGATAGATAGATAGATAGATAGATAGATAGTAGATAGATAGATAGTTTGACCCATAGATAGATAGATAGATAGATAGATAGATAGATAGATAGATAGATAGATAGATAGATAGATAGATAGACAGACAGACAGAGGACGGATAGATAGATAGATAGATAGATAGATAGATAGATAGATAGATAGATAGATAGATAGATAGACAGACAGACAGATAGATAGATAGATAGATAGATAGATAGATAGATAGATAGATAGATAGATGGACAGAGAGGATAGATAGATAGATAGATAGATAGATAGATAGATAGATAGATAGATAGATAGATGGACAGAGAGGATAGATAGATAGATAGATAGATAGATAGATAGATAGATAGATAGATAGATAGATAGATAGATAGATAGATAGATAGATAGATAGATAGATAGATGGACAGAGAGGATAGATAGATAGATAGATAGATAGATAGATAGATAGATAGATAGATAGATAGATAGATAGATAGATAGATAGATAGATAGATAGACAGACAGACAGAGAGGACGGATAGATAGATAGATAGATAGATAGATAGATAGATAGATAGATAGATAGATAGATAGATAGATAGATAGATAGATAGATAGATAGATAGATAGATAGATAGATAGATAGATAGATAGACAGAGAGGACGGATAGATAGATAGATAGATAGATAGATAGATAGATAGATAGATAGATAGATAGATAGATAGATAGACAGACAGACAGAGAGGACGGATAGATAGATAGATAGATAGATAGATAGATAGATAGATAGATAGATAGATAGATAGATAGATAGATAGATAGATAGATAGATAGATAGATAGACAGACAGAGAGGACGGATAGATAGATAGATAGATAGATAGATAGATAGATAGACAGACAGACAGACAGACAGACAGACAGACAGACAGACAGACAGACAGACAGACAGACAGACAGAGAGGACGGATAGATAGATAGATAGATAGATAGATAGATAGATAGATAGATAGATAGATAGATAGATAGATAGATAGATAGATAGATAGATAGATAGATAGATAGATAGATAGATAGATGGACAGAGAGGACGGATAGATAGATAGATAGATAGATAGATAGATAGATAGATGGATGGATGGATGGATGGATGGGTGTTGAAACAGCTCACATTCTACAAAATGCACCAGCAGTCATTGCCGACTTCGGTGTGTGACCTCTGATCCGCTCTCTCTCCACATTACTGTAGATGTACCATCTCATCCATCAGCCATCGCTGTCCTGAACTGCACCGAGCGGAGATGATGATTGGCTGGAGAGCTCCAGCCAATCACGGAGGAGACCCTGTGCGTGGCTACTACCTGGACCAGAGAGAGAAATCCCAGAGCACCTGGAGAGAGGTCAACGCCAAAGCCATTAAAGAGAGAGTGTACAAGGTGAGCCGTGACCATTCATGACCCAACTTCATTTCACCAGCTCATTAAAACAAGCAAAAATAAAATATCTGTCATCATTTATGCACCCTCATCTCGTTCCAACCCTTGTGACTCACTCAAGTGTGAATCATAAGTGGTGTTTGTGGATCAAAATTTCATTACAACCATGACAAGTTTGACCTGCATGTTTGCTTTTGCCTTATTTGGCTCTCCTACGCCTTGGTTACCTTATTGTATCACCGAACAACAAACTATATCCATGGAGACTTCATTAAAGCTGAGGGGAAAGCAATAAACACTTTTTATTTTGGATTGTAAGTACATAGTATGTAAGGCTTGGGTGGTTTATTGTGCTATGTGGGATCTAGGTTGTACTCAGTAGCGGTTCTAGGTTGTTTGGCGCCCTGGGCGAAACCCGGTTCAACACGCCCCCAAAGCCCACACCGCCCATCCCGCAAGATGCCACCCTGGGCTATTGCACATGACGCCCATGCCTAAATCCGCCACTGGTTGTACTGGGTCATTGCTAGGGCAATGCAAGGGGGTTGCTAGGGTATTTTGGGTGCTCGTTAAGTGGTTGAATGCTGGCCCAAGTCAAAAGAGCCCAACCTAATGTGTCTCTGACGTTCAGGTCTCTAGATATGACTTGAGTCCATCCCTTAAAGAACCCATATTATGCTCATTTAATGTTCAATAAACATAATTTTTCACATACTGTACATTTCTGCAGCTACTCTTTTGAAACGCTCCGTTTTAGCTCCTGTCTCTTTAAAGCCCCCCCTTTCCTAAAAGCCCATTCTCTGCTCTGATTGGTCAGCTGGCCCAGTCTGTTGTGATTGGTCAACTTTGACACCTGTCGTGTCATCCGCCAGTCAAAAATCGTTAGTTGAATTGCTTAGTAAAGTACTAGCACACCTCGTCTCAACAGCACACATGCTTGGCGGTGTCGTTCATGTCTGGTGCTGGATGATTTACGTGTCATGGTTTAATACTTAGTGTTAGGAGTTTGTTCAAGTAACACACCCTTAGTTTGTCTAGAAAACACTACCAATGAGTGTAAAATAAAGAGTATGTATAATATTTAGTTTGACCTCCTGATGTGATCAAACACACCTCCTTTCACTGACCCATGGTTGAAAAAGAAGTGCACAGCACCCCTGTTGGACTGAATTGGCCACCTCGACAGCATCATGTCTCTTTCTATTAGCATATCCCTTGAAAAAAAAAATGTGTTGGGTTGCTTTGTACAATTTGCTCACTGGATGGCTCAATGTGCGTTATGTCAATTAGAATACATTGATCTTTGCACGCAGTCTGTGGCTGTTGCATGTGAATCCAATGTTAATGGTTTCCACCAGGGACTCCTCATTCATTAAGCAGTCAGGGACACACGCCACCTACCCGGAGTCATTTCAGAGCGTCTGATATGTGAGCGCTGAAGAGCTCGACCAGCAGTGTTGTCAGATCTCGCGAGAAAAACAATCAACCTGCTGCTGGGGAGTGATTATGCATATGGATCAGATATACTGTAGACCAGTGGTTCCCAACCTTTTTTCCACGGGACTCCTATTTTAACATAAAAAATCCTAAACGACCCCCTCTCCTGCAAACCTATAAAACTTGGAATATAAACTAATAATTTAAGTTGTGGGATGGGATATTCTCCTAATAAGTTATGTGCATATTTATGATATTTAGTTATGTGGTCTATTTTGATAGTACAGGACAGGTTTTCCCAAAAGTAACACTCCCTGGGTCCATCTGAGGGTGTTTGGTGCTTTAATTGCTCTTCAGTACGATATGAAGGAACAAAGCTATATGCGTTCTCAGGGAACAGAAGGGGTCTCCCCTACCCCTGGCAGTGGTTCTCCTGCTCCAGGCGGTCGGCCGGGAGCCCCTCCCCGCTTGTGGTCTGCGGTCCTCTCTTGACCCCGCTGCATATAGCGGCTGGTAGGGGTCCCCCCCTGGCAGCGGCCCTGACCTTTCTATGCAGTTGACTAGGAGCCCCTTCTCCCCTCGTGGTCGGCGGCCGTTCCTCTGCTTCCAGGCGGCCGGGCTCCTCCGTCCCCAGGCAGATGGGTGGCTGCTCCGTTGGGGTGGATGGTAGTGGCGAGAACTCCATTACAGCAGCACCAGTGTAAAGGGATTAATGGAAAAGAGGGGGAGAGAACTGGCTTGGCAATATAAACAATATTTTAATAAGGAACTTAAACAAAAGACTCATCTCGCACCACCATCCGCTGTCTGCCTTTATCCCTCTCGGAGGCTTGAGTAGCCTGATAAGGGGCCGGGTATGTAAAATCACGACCCGGTCCCACCCTCCGCCCTGTCACAAAGTGATATGCCAAGCAATAATCCTATGATGATGAATGAATGAATGATATATTTATAAAGCTCTTTACTGACACTACACTCAAAGTGCTTTACATACTGAACAGGGGAATCTCCTCACACACCACCAGTGTGCAGCATCCACCTGGATGATGCGATGGCAGCCATAGTGCACCAGTACGCCCACCACACACCAGCTATTGGTGGAGAGGAGAGAGTAGATTTATTGAGCCAATTCAAGGGCGGGGCCAGGTCGTGATTCCGCACACCCGGCCTCTAATAGGACTGATTAGCCCGAGAGGGATAAGGGGCGACTGGAGACAGCAGTGTGACAGAGATTGATTTACAGGCAGCTGTCTGACACCTTTGTGTGTTTGTCTTTTTGGTTTAGTTATTTATTAAACTTTCATTTACATTGTCAAGCCGGTTCTCGCCACCTCCTTTCCCTTGTTACAGGGGATTATTAGGAAGCCATGATTGATAAGGGTCAATGGGAGGAATTTGGCCAGGACACCAGGGTTACACCCCTCCCAGAGTCAGGACCTCGGTTTAACATCTCATCCGAAGGACGGTGCCTTTTTACAGTAGTGTCCCCATCACTATACTGGGGCATTAGGACTCACACAGAACACAGGGTGAGCACCCCCTGCTGGCCTCCCTAATACTTCTACCAGCAGCAACCTGGTCTCCCATCCAGGTATTGGCCTGGCTCAACCCTGCTTAGCTTCATTGGGCAACCGGTCATATGCTACATGGTGATGATGTCACTGCTAAATATATAGAATTTTGTTGGGGGTACTGTCTATTTCAGAGAACACAAACAGAGTTGTCTTTGTTCCAAATTGCATTTAGACTGTATAATATATGGTTTTACCATTAGCTACATATCCACAAATGTGGCACACTCTATCATTTTAATCAGAACTCTTTTGGAAAACTTGATTTTAGTCTCAGCCTACAAATTATGCCAATTTTATCACAATACTGTTTTAATGAAACAAACCAAAGGTCGTGTATAATATGCAGACATGGGAACAGTGTCTACCACCTTTCATTGACATTCCTTTACTCTTCCCGAGGACAGTCTAATAGACGTATGCCTGATGCCATCTGGTGGGCTCTCTCTTTCCCAACAGTCTGTATCTGGGAGCTCAAATCTCTTGAGCATCAACAAAGCGTTGATTTGATAAGAGGATTCAGCAACAGTTAATCGCAAGTCTAACGGCTTTAGAACGGCTGTATTTCTAAATCTAATCCCAATTACACATGGCGAGGTGGCCTCTTGTGGCAATCTTCCTCATCACAGAAGCACAGGTTTAGATATTTATCTGATAAGTAGCTCTCTGGCTAAATGGCCCTCGATATAGACATCCACAGCACCACTGCACCAATGCATGATAAAGATAAAGGCTTCAGTGAACTGAAAATCATCTTATATCCAGACATGCATGGAATTTTTGCCTGTAGTTTTCCACAGAATTGGAACACACGTGTGTGTACGTTTATTACATTTTTTGTGGTTAATTTGATCATGGTTACATGAGATATTTAAACTTGTATATATAACTTGAATTCTTTACTTTAATTGTTTTTTTTTTTAGGTTAGAGTATTTTAGGATTCGGCTAATGTGCCCAGTCACATGCAGGTTTGTCTCTTTGTTTTAGGTAACTGGCCTTCAGGAAGGTCATTTTTACCAATTCCGTGCTTTTGCTGCCAACATCATTGGACTGAGCAAACCTTCAGAACCGAGCGAGCTGTTTTTGTGCGAGCCGTGGACAATGCCTGAGCCTGGTAAGATCAGGATAGTACCTGTAAGGAATTTAACAGTCTCTCCTATTGTTATCCTGTTGCACATTACATAAATAAAACGTGTTGTAAATGACATTCATGTTGACTTTATGCTTGTATGAATGTCTAAGTGAATAAACAGATGCTGGTGATTGGATGAATCTTTTGGTATTGCAGGCTGTCCATACGATCTGGAGTTCAGAGAAGTGAGGCGGAACTCTCTGGTGCTGCTGTGGGCGGGGCCTCTCTACAAGGGCCAATCAGAGATCAGCGGCTATAGGGTGGAGATCAGTCAGGGGCCGGAGTCTGAGGATTGGACCCCTGTAACGAGCGAGACAGTGATGCAAACTCACTTAAAGGTCCATTTATGCCACTTTGGATTTATGTACATTTCAAGAGTTTCCTTTCAGTTCACGATTTGCATTGGATCACCAAACTGGATTGTGCATCCTTAAAGCCCAGGGCACCCCTGGGCAGTCAAGGGCCACTGGTAGTCAGGGGCACATCGGTAGTCAAAAGGCCCTGGTAGTCAAGGGCCCCTGGTAGTCAAGGGCTCCCTGGTAGTCAAGGGCCAGCTGGTAGTCAAGGGTCCCCTGGTATTCAAGGGCCCCTGGTTGTCAAGAACCCCCTGGTAGTCAAGGGCCCCTGGTAGTCAAGGGCCCCCGGTAGTCAAGGGCTCCCTGGTAATCAAGGCCCCCTGGTAGTCAAGGGCCCCCTGGTAGTCAAGGGCCCCCTGGTATTCAATGGCCCCTGGTAGTCAAGGGCCCCTGGTTTCAAGGGCAACTGGTAGTCAAGGGCCCCCTTGTAGTCAATGGCCCCCTGATATTCAAGGGCCCCCTGGTACCAGGGTAGTCTGGTAGTCTAGGGCCCCCCGGTAGTCAAGGGCCCCCCGGTAGTCAAGGGCCCCCCGGTAGTCAAGGGCTCCCTGGTAGTCAAGGGCCCCCTGGTAGTCAAGGTCCCCTGGTAGTCAAGGGCTCCCTGGTAATCAAGGGCCCCTGGTAGTTAAGGGCCCCCTGGTAGTCAAGGGCCCCTGGTAGTCAAGGGCCCCTGGGCTCGGTCGATAATCCGTCCCTGGGAGTGACCTTTCTTTGTGTGTTTTCTAAACAGGTTTCAGGTCTGCAAACGGGCCAGACGTACCGTCTGCGTGTGTCTGCTGTAAACGCTGCTGGAGTCGGCATGCCTTCACTGCCTTCTGAGCCAATCAGAGTGCAGACTAAAGCAGGTCAGCTCGCTGTTAATCTACATAATGATGTTTATTCTGGTTTTACTGTCAGCTGCTTTTAAATTCTGTGTCGCTTTCACCACTAGGAACCAAAGAGATTGAGATCGGTGTTGATAATGATGGCTTCATCTTCCTGAGCTTTGAAGCCTCTGAGATGATTAACAAAGACTTCTTTAAGTGGAATAAGAACTACTCCGAAGCCATTGATGCTGGACGAGCCCGCTTGGAGAGCAAAAACAACAGGTGTTTAATCGATATGTCTTGGAAATATGTGAATTATATACCTAAGGGTGACTGCTTGAATTCAATGGGAACGGGGCGCCGCAAAGTCGCGAAGGAAAAGCGCATGGGTTCGTAAACTTTTTCTTTTTGTTATATGAAGGTCACCATGGAAACTTTTAACATTCCTTCATCATTTCTTTTTGCTACTTTTCAAGTGCCTTTTATGTACAGTCGAACTGTCACGATTATGAAAATTGGCCTGACAATTAATTGCCAAAATGTAAATGTGATTATGACAATTAATCGTCTGTTTTAGTGTTCTCACGATTAATCGTCATAACTCCGAAAGTGCATGTGTGCCTCATACATCTTCAGTCATTTATTCATATTTATATATATATATATTCCAAACTCCAAAACTGTCGTTCCTCTGTGCGGTCAGCGCCTCTTCTATGAGTTGCGCGAATGTCCCGATCTGAGGCCTTGGCCATACTAATAAGTTTTCGTTTGAAAACTCAACTCAACTCAACTAAATTTTATTTATAGAGCACTTTCAAAAACCACACTGGGTACCAAATTGCAGATCGCATCTTTTTTCTCTCCGTTTTGGCCTTCCGTCCACACTGAGAAAACAAACTCCAAAGTGGATACATTTGAAAACACCGTTCGCGTTGTAGTGTGGACTGTGAAAACGGATATATCTGACAATGATGATGTATTTGTGGTCATGTGACCCAGTCATGTGATCTATCCAACCAAAAAAATCAAGATGGCGGCCCGTGTTATAGCGGCGCTGTTGTGCCTGATACTCCGCATGTGCAGTAACATTTACATTTATGCATTTGGCGAAGTCCAAAAGTCCAAAGCGACTAACAGTGCACTTATGACAGGGACAATCCCCCCGGAGCAACCTGGAGTTAAGTGCCTTACTCAAGGACACAATGGTGGTGGCTGTGGGGATCGAACCAGCAACCTTCTGATGACCAGTTATGTGCTTTAGCCCACTACGCCACCAGCACTCCAGTGACATGATTTAAGCGTTTTCATACATTTCAGAGTGGACGAGCAACTTTTGGAAAACACTTGAAAACGCTAGTGTGGACGGAGAGCGTTTATGAAATGAAAACGCCGTTTTCAAATGTATCCGGATTAATGTAGATGTAGCCTAAGGGGGAGAGATTGAACCTGCACCCGGCTGATGCACACTCTGTCATGGGACACTCGTCCCTCGAACGCACACACTTAATGCAGCTAGACTATAACGTGATGACTCCAGACTTATTGAATCATAATACATGCGTCACTGTGCATTTCTTATATAAATATACATTATATAAATATTTAAAACTCCTTTAAAACAATGTGCATTTACTTTAGCAGCTATATTGCAGAAGAAAATAATGTTATCTGAGAATTTTGAATATAATATTAAAAATACAAATATTTTTAAATATCTATAAATCCTTTAAAAAATATGATTTTGTCCTCTTTATTGTTAGTAAGCACGTTTAATACGACCTTTTAAGTCGGTGCACGAGCTGAATAATCGGTTAAGAGCTCATGATTAATCGTTGCAATAATCACCGAATAGTCGAATAATCATTCGATTAAAAAAAAACTTAGAAATCAAAATTCAGAGAAAAAAAAATATATGCCCAAGAATTTTTTTTTTTGTTGGACATAGGCTCAGGATGGCACTAAGACATCTTAAAAAAAACAAAATCACCTAATAAATTTGTTTATCACCTTGCGGTTCATCTAAGTGCTTTTTTTACTATAAATCTCCACTTTCACTTTCTCCTACTTTTGTTTTATGGCAACTCGCAAAGGACCATGACCATATCACATGGAGAGAGAGAAAAAAATTGTCATTTTTAATTATGAATCGAATTTTGTGAAACATTTTCTTCACATTTGTTATTCTTGATGATGTAATGAGTCAAGATAGAGATTACAGATGTTATCACACTGGAAATGCAAACTTTGCATACTGTGCATGCATGCAATAATGAAGGGTAGTATGCTAGAAAGAGGTAGTATGCTATTCCGAAATTATCTTTCAACTTTTGCTGCAACATACTTTGATGTAGGTGTCCGCTGACCAGTGCAAATTTCGGAAATCCAATGTGTTGTATTTGTATTCTCGCTGCCTTTTTATGCACCCTCAAAACAAATCATATCCATTCCTATTGGTCAAACACACTGTCAGAGTTTTCTCTAGCTTCTAGGCACCCTAAATTTACTTAATGTGTCTATAAATCAGATATAAATATTCATGTCTCACAGGTCTGTGCTTACTTTCACCGACGCCTCGGAGCAGGACTTGGGCCTTTACACGGCGGAGCTGAACGAAAACCCCGAGATCTCCTCTAGCTTCTCCTTCACTGCGGAGGGTAGATATGCATTTCTATCTTTGGAGAATGTCTGACCTGGTGGCAAAAGACCTTGTGCATCAACACAACCTGAAGTACAGCTCATCTTTTGATAGTCTGGCCCATGTATATTGTCGTTGATGAAGGTTTTTGCCAAGTCCTTTTGCCCTAGGGCATGTTTTACACAATCTCAGCATTTTCACACTATGCAAAGTAGCCGGTGTTAAAGAAGACTGACTATATCTATCAGATATCTTGTGTGACTAACTTAGATGGACTGCAAGAGTTTGCAAGAGAAATTGACTTTACAATTGTGCCGTTTTATTCCTCAGATCTGGAGAGACTGACCGAACTGAGCTGGCAAGTCAGAAACCCGTGTAAGTGAGACAAATGTGACACATGTACATCAGAAACTGTGTTACTGTGTTGAGAAGTAAATTCTGACATGTATTTAAATTTATTGTGGTCCCACTTTATATTAGGCGTCTTTAGCTACTATGTACTAACATTAAAATATATGCAATACAATGTGCTTGCTGAGTAACTACATGTTGTTCTGCCAAATTCTCACAAGATACACATTTGCTGCTATGGAGGTAAAGGAATGGGTAGGGTTAGGGTAAGGGTTAGGGTTAGGGTTAGGTTAGGTTAGGTTATGGTTGGGTTAGGTTTAGGGGTAGGGTTAGGGTAAGGATTAGGGTTAGGTTAGGTTAGGTTAGGGTTAGGGTTAGGGGGGGTTAGGGTTAGGGAAAGGGTTAGGTTAGGTTAGGGTTAGAGTTATGGTTAGGGTAAGGGTTGGGTTAGGATTAGGGTTAGGGTTAGGTTGGGTTAGGGTTAGGGTTATGGTTAGGGTAAGGGTTAGGTTATGGTTAGGGGGTTAGGTTAGGGTTAGGGAAAGGGTTAGGGTTAGGGTTGGGGTTAGGTTAGGTAAGGGTTAGGTTAGGTTAGGGTTGGGTTAGGGTTAAGGTTAGGGTAAGGGTTAGTTTAGGTTAGGGTTAGGTTAGGTTATGGTTAGGGTAAGGGTTAGGGTTAGGTTAGGTTGGGTTAGTTTAGGTTAGGGTTATTGTAAGGGTTAGTGTAGGTTAGGGTTAGGGTTAGGTTAGGGTAAGGGTTAGTTTAGGTTAGGTTAGGGTTAGCGTAAGGGTTAGTTTAGGTTAGGGTAAGGGTTAGTTTAGGTTAGGGTTAGGGTTAGGGTTAAAACTGATAGAATGGAACATACTGTAACAAATGTAACATACAAAATGAAACATTCAACTTCTTTATTACTGAGTGACTCCAGTCAGGTCTCCTAAGCAACCAAATTGGCCCGGTTGCTAGGGATGGTAGAGTCACATGGGGTAACCTCCTCGTGGTGGTGATTAGTGGTTCTCTCAATGGGGCGTGTGGTGAGTTGTGTGTGGATCGTGGAGAGTAGCATGAGCCTCCACATGCTGTGAGTCTCCGCGGTGTCATGCACAACGAGTCACGTGATCAGATGCGCAGATTGACGGTCTTAAGGAGGCAACTGAGACTTGTCCTCTGCCACCCGGATTGAGGCGAGTAACCGTGCCACCACGAGGACCTACTAAGATTTATGTCTTGACGCTCCATATTTGAATGCACAGAAGTGTGAATGAGATTTCAGAGCTGTAGACCATCTCAAAAATGGGTGAACTACTTTTGTACGCATATCATAAATTAATCTCTGATGTATTTTAGTGGTTTGTATAGGCTTTCTCTCTGTGTCTGTGTGCTCAGTGATCGCTCTGAAGTCCGGCTGGCAGGTGGACGTATCCGAACAGGGTAATGTGCGTCTGTGGCTGCAGACTGAAGCTTTGAGCAGTGCAGCGGTGCTCCGACTCATTCTCAATGAGAGAGAGATCACCAGCACCCCGGTAACTGGCTCATTTCAGAATTTGTATCGTTCAAAGTTTGTTTCTATTGCTCGAACAATGCTGTCAGACATTGTCATCTGTGGATTTGTGTCCTGCAGGCATGTAAGATTAACTTCGACAAGACAAAAGGTCTGGTGGAGATCCTGTTTGATCAACTATCAAAAGATGATGAGGGCTCCTACACCGTCCAGCTCAAAGACGGCCGTGCCAAGAACCAGTTCACACTGGTGTTTGTGGACAAGAGTATGTTTATCATGTTTATCTGAAAGCAACATTTCTCAGTTTCTGGATGCATCCACATTTCTCATTGTGATAATGCAGAGTAAATACAGGATTCTAATGTGCTGAAGTGCACATTAGTGGATATTATATTTAGCAGCGTGCCGTTTCGCGATAAATCGCTCAAAATGTTTAAAATGGCATATCGGATGAAATTGAGACTCTAATCTTTTGACTCAAACAGGTTTCAGATTAAAAAGTTAATTCGGTTTCTTACCAGATGTAGTTTTGTTGGCGTTTCTCCCAAAGACAAACTCCGCTGTGATCAGCGCTATGTTGTTTTGTCACATGACTCCGTGTGTTGAAATTTAACACTTTACAGACAGTACAGAGTCTCCTCAACTGAGATCAGTCAGTTTAAATACATTTAAATTAAGTGGTGTGTATAGCGAAGTCAAAATGCAACGTCCACGCACGTGGACGCGGGGGTCGCATGAGGTTAAAGAAAAGGAGGGACGATTTGACATTTTTTGTGGTAATCAATTTGGTTTTAAAGGATGGATTATTATAGATTTCAACTTTTGCATTGTGTTCTTTTAATGACATTTTGCTAACACTTTACAATAAGATTTAATTTGTTAACGGCCGCCTTTATCCCTAACGTGCCCCATCAGGCTGATTGGGGACCGGGCACGTGTCGTTCCAGCCCGGCCCCACCCTCTTCTGCTCTAGACTCCTCCCGCCGTTGCCTCAGGCCGGGGAGCCCCCGGCATGACGTACATCCCCCCTTCCTCTCCGGCGGGGCGTGCCTTATGCCCCATCTCCCGGCTGGTCATCCCCACATTCCTTGATCTGGGAGGAGACAGGAGGGGAAAAACAACAACAAAATAAATCTAAATAGGCGAGGGAAAGGCCAACATGGAGTTACAGAGAGAGAGAGCAGAGAGAAAAGCAGCTCACTCACCGGTTGTCTGATGCGCCGTCGCGTGGTTCCCGATCACTTCTCCACACTCTCAGGCGGACGACAGACGCTCCTCCCCGGGCGAAACGGAGTCAAACCTCCGACCCCCAGTGGACAGAAGGCCCATCCGCTTTTCTGGAGGCACGTAGGGTCACTACTCCACCCCTAGCAGCGACTTTATCGCTCCAGGCGTTCGGGGAGTCCTGTCCCTCCTCGCCTCGTGGACGCCGGCCGTTCTCCGCGTCTTGGCGGTCGGGCTACTCCCTCCCCCGGCGGATGGCAGCGGCGCTCCCTTGAGTGGACGGCAGTGTCGAGGACTCTACGACGGGCATCCCTCCTCCGTCCCGGGTTTCGGCACCAGTGTAAAGGGATTAAAGATAGAGGAGGAGGTGAGAACGGGCTTGACAATATAAATAATATTTAATTAAATAAAATGACACACACAAACACATGCAGCTGCCCGTAACTCTCTCTCTCCCGAACTGTCGTCACCAGCCGCCTTTGTCCCTCGCGTGCCCCATCAAGCTGATTAGGGACCGGGCGTGTGTCGTTCCAGCCCGGCCCCGCCCTCCTCCTCCGTCCTGATCGTTAAATTTGACTGTGTTTTGCTCACTTTCACAGAGTTCCAGGAAACACTGGCCAAGTCTCAAGCCAACAGACGCAACTGGAAGAGAAAGTCAGGTGAGTCGAGACACAGAGATCTCAATAGCCAGTAACAGAGCCAGAATCCAGAGTGAAACGGCCATTGATCCACTCATGAACACTGTTGCACCAATATAGACAATTCTATACAAAATATACAGATTTAATTACATTAAACATAAAAATCATTTTTGACATACATTTCAACATCAGGATTTTAGGTTAAAATCGATGTGGGGCTTGGCAATAGCCTCATATTTTTCAGTTTTTTTGTAGATATTTTATAAATAGATTTTTCTTGAACTTTGGGCAATTTGTCCCAGGGGTTATTTTTATTGAAAAGGACAGATTTTAAAACTAAATAAATAAATAAAATCTAAGATTTTCTATTTTTGTGAAAAGTTGAAGAAAAGAAATCAGTCAGAGGAACTATCATTTCAACCAAATAGTCATTATAGCAATGTAGATTTAATATGTTTAACCCTTTAAGTTCTGAAGGTGTTTTTAAAGATTGCCTGTTTCAGTGGCATACACAAAATGAAAGGCTCATAAAAAAACATGGAGGTTCAAGTGTTTGGAATCACTATAAAGAAAGCAAGGTGAAAAAAAAAACGTGTCTTCCTGAGCCTAAAGCTGCGTTCACACTGCCAGGGACTTTGTCGCTGCAGGTCGCTAGTGGCTGGTGGTTAGGTCGCTAGTGGGCGTTCCTGCTACTGGTTGCCTAGTAACCATTATAAATGACATTCACGGATGCCATTCCATTGCTGTTCACAGCGAATCAGTTTTCTTGCCGCTAAAAACAAACATTTTGGAGGGAAAAGACTAAATATAAATGGAATCAGTACATAAAATTCTTTATATCAAAGATGAATGAGAAACAAGGCGTGCTGTTTGCCATAGCGGCTGTTTATCTGCGGTGAAAACACAAACGCCGGTCTGTCTGGGTCCACAAAACCATTCAATCTCGGAGTCAGCACGGCGAGTACCACCGGCTGGTGCAGGATCTGCGGCTGGATGAAGTCCGGTTCCAGCAGTACTTCAGGCTTGACAGGACCCAGTTTGATGAACTGCTGCAGAGGGTGAGTCTCCATTACTGCAGGAGCTGAGAGAGAGATTGGCTGTCTTCTCTCATATTGGCTGTCGCTCCCGTAAGTCGCTCTTCATTTGAATAAAGTTAAACTTGTCTCAACTGTGTCGTGTCTCTGGACACGCCCACATCTGGTCGCCAACGGTCGCAACCAAGCGTGCCGCACAAGCCCTCAAGCCAAAACGTCTCGATCGCCCCCCGGTGACTGGTCCTGGTATAGGTCATAAACCCCGCCTCCCCATGTTATTCAACGGGACGTGAGACCAACTAAACAATTAAATTACACTTCACATATCTTTTTTCCAAAGATAGTTTCTGTCATTTACTGTCGTTTCTATCACGTTGATGTCATTTCAAGTGTTTGTTTTCAAAATAAGTTTGTTTTTAGTTCGTTATTTGATGCTATAAAAATGCTGCTGTGACATCATGATTGACAGCTGTGAATGACAGGTTCTCACTGAAGTAGTCACTGAAGCACCAACTGACTTTTTTTCGGGATCTTCGGATGTCTGAGGAGATTGGAGCTTTAAATTTAATATCTAAATTTCTATAATTAATTATTTCACACCGTCATAAGTCAAAAGTGCAGGGGCGTGTGCTTGCGATTGATTCAGCGAGAGTGAGGGCGGGGCCTTGATTTCACAGCTTTACTTCCTGCTCACTACTGCGCAGGTCTGGTCCCGAAATCGCAACTGCGCAGACTCAAGTCCCAAGATGTCAGCGCCATATCGGGACACTGGCGGCTTCCGTTCTCACCAATGGAAAAGAGCGAAGGGGCGTCGCCCATCTTTTTTTACAGTCTATGGTCGCAACAGCTCGTGTCGCAGGAAGTCGCTGTGCTCTCATTGAAAATTAATGGAATGGTGTCGCGGTGTCACTGTCTCGCGCTGGGAGTGTGTACGCAGCTTTTGTCTTAATTTTTTTTTTTCTCTCTTCAAAACGTTTCTTTTCTCTTCAAAAAAAAATGCAGTTCCATCCTTGGCCACCAGGTGCCATTATCAGTAACCATATAATCTTATGCTTTTAATGCTTTCTCTGTTGCTATATGTCATGTGCAGACTTTCATGGTGAAATTGAATTATAATAATATATTTTAATATAACAAGTTATCTATGCTTTTGAAACACACTGTCAAACAAATGCTCATCCCAAACAAATTGGTGAGGGGTGAGGAATCACCTATAGTGTCGCTCCCCGGGTTCCGCCAGGGGGAAGATTTTTATTAAAATATATATTTGATACATTATGGTCTAATTTTACATTTAATGGTTTTAATTATTAGTAGTGTAGCAACTTGATTAATTTTTGGGTGTTAGGGGTTCATGGTAATGCATTAGTCAGTCGACTAAACGCACATTCAACCGGACGATTGCAATGGAGATATAACGGAAGATACTTTCAGAGATTGAAAGAGACTTTTAAGAACCTACATTTTTAAATATAATTGTATCCCTTTAAGACATTTTTGCTCAGTTTATCAAAATAAAATGTGATGAAATAATTAAGAGAAAGCATTAAAAGTATAAGATTACATGGTTTCTGATAGTGACACCTGGTGGCCAAGGTTGGTACCGCATTCAGTTTTTTGAAGAGAAAAAAAAAAATAAAAAATTTCAAATTTTTCTAAGACTCTCAACCAAAAGTTATAACACAAATATAATTTATCATAGTGTCTAAAAACATCTCCAAACGAATAAAAGATAATAATTGTACATAAGAACTAATTACACATGCAAACACAACAATGACTAAAGGTTTGCATAGCATGCAGACGTGATTTTAGTCATGAGATTTCACAGAATGAGTTTCATTCTGTGTCATTTGAGTCATCATTGAGTCTGTGTCGTGTATTTGGCGCCATCTCCTGGTGGTCATATGTAACATTGTGCTTCATGTGGATTATCTAATGATCAATACATCTGATTATCTTGTGTGTGGACTCGTTTGAAAGATAATCACCTCCTCTATGTGATATTTTATGTTCCGTTTATTTTTCATGAAGTTATAAGTAAAAATGCAGCATATAAGCAACACCAACATAATTGTCAAAGACATGTATTTTGCTATTTCTCGCTCGCGAGTAAAACAAATATACAGGTTGTATTTTACTCTTTGAGAACCTTCCAACGACATACAACACATGACTATTTGTTGATATTGAGGATTATTGGATGTTTTTACTGATTGCAATAATATGTACAGTGCAATTTAGTTTTTATAAATGATCAAAATGAACACTTCTGATTTGTCTGCAAATTTCAAAGCACTTGTTCAGTTTTGTTCATAATGCACACATGCATTATAAAGTAGAGCATATAAGCTTTCAGATGATTTTGGGTTGGTCAAGATTGTATTTATTAATATTATGAAGATTTAGAGATAATGTAATGAGAGAAATACAGTAAAAATACCGTTATAAATAATCTGGGCATATTTTATCTCATTTATTCTGTGATTTGCTTTACAAGGTCCCCATTTCGAGGAATTCTTGTCCTGGACAGTGACCCCAAATTGTGAAATGATAATGAAATGCAAGGTAATGATATTCCATCAATAATCACATGACATCATCATTTAAATGAGATTAAAACCAGTGTGTCCACTGCTGCAGGTCACTAATGTAAATAAAGACACACGTGTGAGATGGTTTAAGGATGGAGTGGAGCTCACGCAGGCCGTATACGAGCAGACAGGTGTCTGTACTTTTACTGTACCTCAGGTATCGTTTATACACCACATACACAACTATAATAATCCATATGTGAACTGTGTCTGAGCCCAGAGACAGTAAAGACAATATCACAATATAAGTTGAGCTTCATCGACAACATTCATGGCATAATATCAGCTACAACGGAAAATAACTCATTCTTCAGTGTTTCAAAGTAAAGCGGATAAATTGTGCAATTTCCATTTAGAAAAGTAGTTCCAGTATTTGATTGGATGAGAGATGTTCCATGAGCACTGATGGTGTGACATCATCAGCACTGGGACGCTTCACTGTGTGTGTATCACTACGCTTGTGTTCATGCCGTTCTAAACTAAAGTGTAAGAGCAGTATATATGTGTTAATAGTTACTGTCTTTATTTTTGACATTACATATGTTAGCCAGCAGGTGGTGGCAAAAGATAATGTTTGTGTGTAATATGAGCCAGTAGGTGACGTAAAGTGAATCCGTCAGTCATTGTTTACATAGAACAGCGCTCCGTGATCACTTGTATTACTACTACACAACTAAATCTGGGAAATAGCTTTAAATGGCTTTAAACAAATAACTTCAGCATTAAGGCTCATCACAGCTGAGAGACACAACAGACTGATACTTACCTCTTGCCGGAGTTTCCACATTGGATACACACTGTTTAAAATAGCGGAGGACGTCGCTGTTTCTATAGTGATTGAGTCTTGCGCGGCTACCACGAAATAGGGAGAATTAGTCCCGCTTGGACGCTATTTTTCCACTGAGAAAGCTGATCTTCAGAACGCTGACAGCATCTCTGCTTGGGAGTGGCAACAGGTGATTGCACTCTCTCTCTCTCTCTCTCTCTCTCTCTCTCTTTCACACACACACACACTCTGTGTCTCTCTCTCTCTCTCTCTCACTCACTCACTCACACACACACACACACACACACACACATGCTCTGTGTCTCTCTCTCTCTCTCTCACTCACTCACACACACGCTCTGTGTCTCTCTCTCACTCACTCACACACACACACACGCTCTGTGTCTCTCTCACTCTCTCTCTCTCTCTCTCTCACTCACTCACTCACTCACACACACACATGCTCTGTGTCTCTCTCACTCACTCACTCACACACACACACACACACACATGCTCTGTGTGTCTCTCTCTCTCTCTCTCTCTCTCACTCACTCACTCACACACACACGCTCTGTGTCTCTCTCTCACTCACTCACTCACACACACACACACACACACACACATGCTCTGTGTCTCTCTCTCTCTCTTCATCTTTCTCTGTCTCTGTCTCTCTCACACACACACACTCTGTCTCTCTCTCTCTCACACACACACACACACACAGACACACTCTGTGTCTCTCTCTCTCTCTCTCACACACACACACTCTGTGTGTCTCTCTCTCTCAGTCTCACACACACACACACACACACACACACACATCCTTGTTAATCCATTAACTTGTTAGAAAAAGCACAAGCCGTGATACTATTTCTGAAGGTTTGGATGCATCATTTGTTTTGAACCAGCAATGGCAGATTCTGATCCGCCGCGTAATAAAGTAGTTCCATGCACAAATGCGTTTTTATGACCGTACTCAGTTTTTCCTATTTTTTAAATTTTTTTTTATTTAGTTGTTAATTGAACTGTTGCAATATCAAACTCGCAATTGTGCTATATGGCCCTATATCAGCACTGCTGTAATTACCTACGACACTCCTGCAGCCGAATCACAGCAGTGCTGATATAAGGCCATATAGCACTCTTGCTAGTGTGATACTGTTAAATTATATATATATCCATAATGAGATAAAATGTTTATTTTTAAACACATTTGGTGAGTAATGACTAAATGTTTTAGAGTCTCTACTAAATGTTAACATATAAAGTTGAAAAAAGTTTTAATTATGGGGAACGCAGGCCCCATAGACTTCCATTATAATTGCGATTTTTGCTTATATTAAAGAAACTGAGGGATGAATTAAAATGTCTATTCTAATCAATTTTATGCCACAGATGTTGTCGATAGAGCTGAACTTGTACTGAACCGGGACGTTCCTTTAACACACCAGTACATTACTTTTAATTGCCTTTCTGGCACTGGGTGATTAAAGGGCTGTTAGGGTGTAATTATCCCTGGAATGATGCTGACCCGTGTTATTGGTCATAACTGCTCAGGTGACGAGGAAAGAGGCAGGTGTGTACAGAGCTGTAGTGTCCGACGGCAGGGGAGAAGATGAGAGTGAAGTGGAACTATTAAATGATGGTGAGACCATTTTAAATTATTTCTATGTGAGGTTTAAATTAGGTTAATGATGACCAGCTGAGAAATTAATTGCATGCTCTAATGTAGGATATAACTTCTGATATGTACTAAATATACAAAACTATACTAATATTCTGTTTTTCTCTTTCCCAGAATTTGAGAGACTCTTGCAGCAGTTAAGTAAACAGTGTGGTAAGCTGATGTTTTCAGACTGTGTCTCGTGCCATTTTAGACCTTTATTAGAGATAATAATATCATCAGCAGATCACGTATCTGTAGTGAACGTCTCCTGTGCTCCACAGCGCTCTCTGCTGGTCCAGTGTTTATTCAGTGCACTGCACAGGGATTCAAACTCTACTGCACACTGAAATATTATCTGAACCACATGAAGACCAGCTGGCACTTCAAGTGAGTCTTTCAGTAATGACTACCGAGCCATAAGTTGGGATGGGAATTCCACTTAAAGTGAAAGCTCACATGCAAATAAAAATTCTGACATTATTCACTCACCCTCATGTGGTTCCAAACCCATATGTCTTGCTTTCTACAGTTAGTCCCTCGCTGTAACCGCAATTTCTGCATTTCTAACCTCTTGAGACCCCGCGTCCACATGCGTGGACATTACGTTTTGGCTTCACTATAGTCATATATGCAGAATTACATTTTATTTAAAACCGACTGATCTCAGTTCAGGATACTGCAGGCCAGCGGTCACCAATTAGCTGACCGCGGCCCGGGTCCAGACCCAGGCTTGGCTCCAACTGGACCGTGAGACATCATGACAACTGTTGCCCTATTTGCCCGTTTAAAGCCCCATTAGACCCATGTAAATTATTATTCTTCGGACCTTTGCTTGGAAGGAAACTTTAGTTGAATACCCCTGCTCTAGGCTGTCCTTAAAGGGTTAAACTTTTGTTTGAGTCATGTGACAAAACAAAACAACATAGCGCTGATCACAGCGGAGTTTGTCTTTGGGAGACACGGCAACAAAACTGCATCTGGTAAGAAACCAAATTAATTTTTTCATTGAAACCTGTTTGAGTCGAATGATTAGTCTCTGATGACTAGTCTAAAAATTTTAACGATTTATGGCGAAATGGCACGCTGTTAAACGCAATGACCACTTACGTGGACTATAGGCTCATTTTCCTTAAAATATCCTATATTCACTGTGCATTGAGAATAAATGGGTTCATCCATAAACTGAATAATGTGTCTTTCAGAGAGTTTATATGCAGTTAGGATGAAAATAAGCTGCACACTGGAGGTTAAGTCATTCACTAAATAGGGAGCAAGGGAGCATCCTATAGCTCTCCTATAACTGTTCTGAGACCAGTGCAGACAGACAGCACACTGGAGGTCAAGTCATGCACTAAATAGGGAGCAAAGGAGCATCCTATAGCTCTCCTATAACTGTTCTGAGACCAGTGCAGACAGACAGCACACTGGAGGTTAAGTCATGCACTAAATAGGGAGCAAGGGAGCATCCTATAGCTCTCCTATAACTGTTCTGAGACCAGTGCAGACAGACAGCACACTGGAGGTTAAGTCATGCACTAAATAGGGAGCAAGGGAGCATCCTATATCTCTCTATTCAGTTAAGTGTGTTCACTCCTAAAATCTGATCATAAGTTCAGTTTCAGCTGCAGATGATGTTTGGATCACTCAACATGTTTGACACACATGGGACGATGATCATCAGTACATAGATTCACCATTTATAATGGATCACTTTATTTGAACATGATTGACAGTGATTGGACGATGCTTGACATTACTTTGAATCTGAATAAATTATGCAAATCTATGATGTAACGTCTGTAACATGCATAATCAACACTCCTGGAAACATCATTGACAATTTAATGTAAAAAAAAATGACTTTCTATAGCTTTATATTATTTCATATTTCACAACATAGTCCCGCTGTCCACATATGTGGACATCTTTTTTTTTTTCATGTTTATTTGGGGCTACTGGTTACAAGTCAAAAAGGGGAATGCACTCAGCAGTCACACTCGGGTCTCAGGAGGTAAAAAAAATAGGTGGGACGAGCCAAAATAAATTTTTGTGGTAATTAACATTATGCCACAAATGCTGCCAATTGAGCTCAACCCGGGATATTCCTTTCAGTAAACACAGTTATGAAAATTGTCTGTTTTACCTTTGATAGTTTCATATTCTCCCTGTGACAGAGAGAAGAGAATTGACCAGGAGGAGCGGACCAAGCCTGGCAGCAGCATGCAGAAGGTTTGGATTGAGATTTTTGGTCCCACTGAAAACGATAAAGGCAAATACACCCTGGAGATGTTCGACGGCCAGGAAACACACAGACGCTCGCTGGATCTCTCTGGACAAGGTACAGCAGCACACGCAAGCAACTGGAATGCAATGAAAGAAAATGAACATCTCTATGTGTAAACGTGCGTCTCTTTCTTCTACTGTAGCGTTTGCAGATGCTTTGCTGGAGTACCAGAGACTGAAGTAAGTCGAGACATTTTGAGTTGTAAAATAAGAGTTTTTATTGACTAAATCAAAAACTTTTCTTCATGGCGGATGACACAAATCCCTCTTACATTTTAACTCCTCCCCTCCAACTAACGGTGTCCATTCTGAATCAAATTAAATCCTTCGCTATATAGTTTTCTTGTTTATAAAACATCTGAATTTTGATGTAAAATGGTTTGGTTGCAGCAATTAAACAATATCTAATATGCATTAAATATGGGTAAACACTTTACATAACAATAGACTCTGAATAGACACTAGTTGACACATTTTGGAACAAATGTAGCAATTTTCCGAGTAGGTATTTGACTTGTAATATTTTTACATGTTTACTGATTGAAAGATTAAGACAACCCCCGACAATAAAAACTTTTAGACATTCTGAGACCATTTTTCTTAGCGTTTTCTATTTAGCCTATACAGTTAATGACAGACTTTTCCAAATGATTTTCAGCTCTTTTCTGTGCTGTACCGTCATTAAAAAAAATGATTGTTTTAACCCTGTAATGTCGTGTGTTTTAAATGAGATACACAACGTGTGACGGCTCCTGTCTCACTCTCTGTTCAAACTGTAGAGTCAAACAAACTATTGTAAGATATAATAAGATATATGTAAGATTCTTATGTTTATGGCACCATCTAGTGGTTATTTGTGGAAAAAGTGGTTTCAATGTTTATATCGATCTATTTAAAATGAAGGTGGACTTGCGCGAAATGTGTCTCTTATGTTGGGATAAATTACATTATTTTAATAAAGTTAAAGTGACAGTAATTATATTGTTTATTAGATTATAAAGTAGAAAGTAGATTATATTGTTACTGATATTTTAAAATGAGTATTTGCTGAATAAGCAACTTGTGCTTGGTTAAATATTTTATTGAAAAAAGGCCTTTGAAATCTTTGAACAGGCTTTTGAGGAACATCTCTCAATCATCATTACATTACATTCACGCACACAACAAACAAAATCACAGAGCTTTGATATTTCTGACATTTACACTTTATAAAATGTATTTAACGTGTGAACTAATATTTCTGTGTATTTTCATATATGCAGCCTTCTCTGTCATTATATAAATCTCATTATTTTACATAACAAGCTATTATGATGTCATCTTACCATACAAGCCATTATGATGTCATCTTACCATACAAGCCATCATGATGTCATCTTACCATACAAGCCATTATGATGTCATCTTACCATACAAGCCATTATGATGTCATCTTACCATACAAGCTATTATGATGTCATCTTACCATACAAGCCATTATGATGACATCTTACCATACAAGCCATTATGATGTCATCTTACCATACAAGCCATCATGATGTCATCTTACCATACAAGCCATCATGATGTCATCTTACCATACAAGCTATTGTGATGTAATCCTACCATACAAGCCATTATGATGTCATCTTACCATACAAGCTATTATGATGTCATCTTACCATACAAGCTATTATGATGTCATCTTACCACACAAGCTATTATGATGTCATCTTAGCATACAAGCCATTATGATGTCATCTTACCATACAAGCTATGATGTCATCTTACCATACAAGCCATTATGATGTCATCTTACCATACAAGCCATTATGATGTCATATTACCATACAAGCTATTATGATGTCATCTTACCATACAAGCTATTATGATGTTATCTTACCATACAAGCCATTGTGATGTCATCTTACCATACAAGCTATTATGATGTCATCTTACCATACAAGCTATTATGATGTCATCTTACCATACAAGCCATTTTGATGTCATCTTACCATAGAAGCTATGATGTCATCTTACCATACAAGCCATTATGATGTCATATTACCATACAAGCTATTATGATGTCATCTTACCATACAAGCTATTGTGATGTAATCCTACCATACAAGCCATTATGATGTCATCTTACCATACAAGCTATTGTGATGTCATATTACCATACAAGCCATTATGATGTCATCTTACCATACAAGCTATTATGATGTCATCTTACCATACAAGCTATTAGGATGTCATCTTACCATACAAGCCATTATGATGTCATCTTACCATAGGAGCTATGATGATGTCATCTTACCATACAAGCTATTATGATGTCATCTTACCATACAAGCCATTGTGATGTCATCTTACCATACAAGCTATTATGATGTCATCTTACCATACAAGCTATTATGATGTCATCTTACCATACAAGCCATTTTGATGTCATCTTACCATAGAAGCTATGATGTCATCTTACCATACAAGCCATTATGATGTCATATTACCATACAAGCTATTATGATGTCATCTTACCATACAAGCTATTGTGATGTAATCCTACCATACAAGCCATTATGATGTCATCTTACCATACAAGCTATTGTGATGTCATATTACCATACAAGCTATTATGATGTCATCTTACCATACAAGCTATTAGGATGTCATCTTACCATACAAGCCATTATGATGTCATCTTACCATAGGAGCTATGATGATGTCATCTTACCATACAAGCCATTATGATGTCATCTTACCATACAAGCCATTATGATGTCATCTTATCATACAAGCCATTATGATGTCATCTTACCATACAAGCCATTATGATGTCATCTTACCATACAAGCCATTATGATGTCATCTTATCATACAAGCCATTATGATGTCATCTTACCATACAAGCTATTATGATGTCATCTTACCATACAAGCCATTATGATGTCATATTACCATACAAGCTATTGTGATGTAATCTTACCATACAAGTTATTATGATGTCATCTTACCATACAAGCTGTGTGGTACATGTGACACAAATAGTTTATTGGACAAATTATATTGTATTTGCTGGGATACATTTCAATCCATATTTATAGATCAAGACGAGGAAGTTGTCAAACATTTGGTATCACTGAAGAGTCCTCTGATAATACCCCAAGATTTACCACTTTAGAAAAACTTCAATAACAAACGTCCTACATGAAAATGAATTGCTGGGCCTCAGGAGGACAATGACCTTTAAATGTGCAGTATGTAAGATTCAGAAACGCTTGTTATTAGTGACACCTGTGGCCGTTCAGTGAACTGCAGCAGCTGCCTGGTGCTCGCGCTCATGCACACACTCCATAGAGACGCGAGCATCGACCAAAACAATGATGTAACATACAAAGAGACTGAACGTGATCCACCGGCATCATGCTGACAGATGAGGTAGCATAATTAAAATGACAGTTATGAATGTTTTACTACAAACTTTGAGACTAAACGAAAACTACTTATTGGCTAACATAGCGATAGCATACTGATACACACATACAGCTACATACTAGCGACTATACCAGACACTTTACTGTTGCATTATTGCATGTTTTGTGTGTTATATGTTGTACTATGATCAAGAAACCAGCGTATTTGTTTAAATTTATCCTGTATACCGGACTTTTAGTATAAAGAGAAGATCGTTGAAATTATTTGAAAATTACGAAGCAAGTTAGCTTGCAATTCATCCGTGTTAGCGGGCAAGATCAAGTTAGATCAATATTAATGCTTGTGTGTCTGAGGGTTAAGCACGTGACAACAATGCATCATATTATTGTTTGAAATGTCTAATTTTCATTCCTATTTTCACAGGCAAGTGGCATTTGCTGAGAAAAGTAAGTGTTTGTTTTACTGTGTTCTAGCTGTGTTTCAGTAAAGCGATTGCATTTTGTAAATTAGAGATTTCATCACTTTCTTTGACAGATCGAGCCAAAGTGACAAAGGGGCTTCCTGATGTTGTGGCCATAATGGAGAATAAGGTACATCCATCCTGATCTCATGAAAATAACATTACTGCAAAATGATATTACGTGGTTCATTACAGCATATATTCTGTTCTGAGCTGAAATGTTCACTGTGTGGCGCTAAAAGCGATCTATAAAATGACAAATTGTTTTTAAGGTTAAAGCTCTAAACTATCTAACCGATAGTTTCAGAAAAAGCAAATGTGATATAAAAACTACGTCATTTTGTGGTGCTTCTATGACAGTTTCGGCTCACGTGTGGACTCGTGTGCTCTTCTGGACATGCGTGGTCAGTGTAATTTGGCTTCGCTGTTCACAACAAATAATTTAACCGAATATTGTTCACAAGACTCTAGACGGTCATTTAAAGGGTTAAACTTCTGGTGCACCGAGTCACGTGACAACATGCCGTCGATTTCTGTGAAGCGCTTCTACGGACCCAGTGCCAACGAAAGTGCCTCTGGGAAGACGTTTTTTCATTGGAATCCATTTGGGTGTAATGAGTAACGTCTAGTTTCGTTTGATATGCCGCTTTAAAAATCCCTTCATTTTTCGCACGTCAGCATGCTGATAAACATGATGTCTATATATACGTGGACATTGGCACCGCAAAAACACGTTTTCGACCTGCTCGAGTCTCGGGAGTCATCCTCGAGTCTCAGGAGTCATGCTCGAATCTCAGCAGTCATGCTCGAATCTCAGCAGTCATGCTCGAGTCTCAGCAGTCATGCTCGAGTCTCAGCAGTCATGCTCGAGTCTCTGCAGTCCTGCTCGAGTCTCAGGAGTCATGCTCGAGTCTCTGCAGTCATGCTCGAGTCTCTGCAGTCCTGCTCGAGTCTCGGCAGTCATGCTCGAGTCTCAGGAGTCATGCTCGAGTCTCAGGAGTCATGCTCGAGTCTCAGGAGTCATGCTCGAGTCTCTGCAGTCATGCTCGAGTCTCAGGAGTCATGTTCGAGTCTCAGCAGTCATGCTCGAGTCTCTGCAGTCATGCTCGAGTCTCAGGAGTCATGCTCGAGTCTCTGCAGTCATGCTCGAGTCTCAGGAGTCATGCTCGAGTCTCAGCAGTCATGCTCGAGTCTCAGGAGTCATGCTCGAGTCTCAGCAGTCATGCTCGAGTCTCTGCAGTCCTGCTCGAGTCTCAGGAGTCATGCTCGAGTCTCAGCAGTCATGTTCGAGTCTCTGCAGTCATGCTCGAGTCTCAGGAGTCATGCTCGAGTCTCAGCAGTCTCTGCAGTCCTGCTTGAGTCTCTGCAGTCATGCTCGAGTCTCAGGAGTCATGCTCGAGTCTCTGCAGTCATGCTCGAGTCTCAGGAGTCATGCTCGAGTCTCAGCAGTCATGCTCGAGTCTCTGCAGTCCTGCTCGAGTCTCAGCAGTCATGCTCGAGTCTCTGCAGTCATGCTCGAGTCTCTGCAGTCATGCTCGAGTCTCTGCAGTCATGCTCGAGTCTCAGCAGTCATGCTCGAGTCTCTGCAGTCCTGCTCGAGTCTCAGCAGTCATGCTCGAGTCTCTGCAGTCCTGCTCGAGTCTCAGCAGTCATGCTCGAGTCTCTGCAGTCATGCTCGAGTCTCTGCAGTCATGCTCGAGTCTCTGCAGTCCTGCTCGAGTCTCTGCAGTCATGCTCGAGTCTCTGCAGTCATGCTCGAGTCTCTGCAGTCCTGCTCGAGTCTCTGCAGTCCTGCTCGAGTCTCTGCAGTCATGCTCGAGTCTCAGCAGTCATGCTCGAGTCTCTGCAGTCATGCTCGAGTCTCAGGAGTCATGCTCGAGTCTCTGCAGTCATGCTCGAGTCTCTGCAGTCATGCTCGAGTCTCAGCAGTCATGCTCGAGTCTCTGCAGTCCTGCTCGAGTCTCAGCAGTCATGCTCGAGTCTCTGCAGTCATGCTCGAGTCTCAGGAGTCATGCTCGAGTCTCTGCAGTCATGCTCGAGTCTCTGCAGTCATGCTCGAGTCTCAGGAGTCATGCTCGAGTCTCAGCAGTGATGCTCGAGTCTCAGGAGTCATGCTCGAGTCTCGGCAGTCATGCTCGAGTCTCGGGAGTCATGCTCGAGTCTCGGGAGTCATGCTCGAGTCTCGGCAGTCATGCTCGAGTTTTAGGAGTTTGTTTTGTTATGTTGAGATTTAGCATGCTAACATTCCCTTTCAGTAGTACATAAAGAAATAAGAGATTTATGTGAGTTACATTGACCTGTCTAATTTTGTTGGGTTTACCCAATTCAACTCAGTTTTTTCTACACAAAGTGTTTGAGATTACATAGTAATTTTAAGTTAAGACAACAAATTTCAGGGGGGCCTGCGTAGCTCAGCAAGTATTGACGCTGACTATCACCCCTGGAGTTGCGAGTTCGAATCCAGGGCATGCTGAGTGACTCCAGCCAGGTCGCCTAAATTGGCCCGGTTGCTAGGGAGGGTAGAGGAAGCCTCCACACGCGCTACGTCTCCACGGTAACGCGCTCAACAAGCCATGTGATTAGATGTGCGGATTGACGGTCTCAGATGCGGAGGCAACTGAGATTCGTCCTCCGCCACCCGGATTGAGGTGCGTCACTACGCCACCACGAGGACTTAGAGCGCATTGGGAATTCGCCGTTCCAAATTGGGGAGAAATTTCAAGCACGTCGAACCACAGTCCACGACTGAAGTTCAGCCAAAGAGCTTTTTCTTTGAGTTTAGTAAACGTGTCATAAGATTGCATTGTGTGATGAACTAACTGATAATCGGGCGATTTGTGTGACGTTAATAAAAGTCTTTGTTGTTGTAGCGCCCCTAGTGTTCATTTCAACAGGAAACCGCAACAATACAAACAACGAGCCACGTAAAGATCATTTTGCAAGTATGCTAAGTGCTCACTGGTTCTATAATTCAGCCCATATATGAAATAACTGCATAATTATCTATCTATATTCAGTCTCTGTGTTTGACGTGTTTTGCTGATGGCGACCCGGCGCCAGAAATGTTCTGGCTGAAGAACGACAGAGAAATCGCGTCCATGGCCCAATACCACGTTTCACATGAGAACAACACCTCAACTCTCACTATAAACCACGTCACCATGGAGGACTCAGGCAACTACAGTATCTTCGTACGCAATAAGTATGGATCAGAGACCGTGCTTGTGACCGTCAGTGTGTATAAGCATGGTGAAAAGCCTCGGGCAGATGCAGTGGAGATGTAAACGCCCAGCGTTGGGGGAGTAAATACAGGGTAACCCCTTGTTACACAAGCTGTGTCCAAAATGATGTTTTGTTTGTTTTATTTGTAGTTTGTTTCCTCTCCGGTTACAGAATAAAGTGCCAATGAAACCCATCTTTGTGCCCACTGTAAATTGTCATCTCAATGTTTATATATAAAACTACCAAGGCACAAATGTATCAGCGAGTGAGATTTCATAATAGAGTTGCAAAATGTGTTTCTTGTGGTATGATGCAATCAGAGGGTGATTCTTTTGGGCAGATAGAAAGCAAATAGTCCACAGTGTCATTCACCTGTCACTTTAAACAGTCTAGTGTTTCATTGGGTGCCTTTTACAACATTTAGTCTAAAAATGAGCCGAGAGGCGGAGCTTAACAATAAGTGAAATCCATGTCATGTGTTCATTGAGTTCAAATAAACCTCTACAACAGATGAACCCTATAAAATGTGATTTGTCCAGTCTGCGAAGACATTGTGTTCAGTTAATGTGATATTGGATATGTTTAGCATATTGCTAAACGTTCCAACTTGATCCCCAAATAAATACTAAAGAGGGTTTATCAAAGCGTGCATTATTTTTTATATATGTGTGCAATCACAAATAATATATGGTAGAATGTTCCTCATGATCTCAATAACCTTTTGGTCTTAATTATCCCTTCTTTTGCGGTCCCGCTCAAAGCGATTCAGGCCGACGGACTGATTCTGATTCGTTTCGCCAAACTATTTGAGCAATTGACGAGTGACTCATTTGCGACATGGCCTTTATTACTTTGGTTCCACGATGAATATAATGGTTAAAACATGGTTACTGTAGTCAAACCAAGGAGCATTTTTTGCGAGGGGGGTTCCCGTTCTGTCTTCTCAGCACGGGCGTAGCAGCCGCGGGGGATGTAGGGGACACGTCCCCCGCACTTTTCCAAGCTAAACCCACTCTGAGTCCGAATGGTGGATTTGTATCCAGTATTCTTCACGATTTATTACTTTGGGCTGATTGAGCAACCCATCCAGCCAATCACAGGTGAGTTTCATGAGCCGAAACAACCCTTACGTTACAGGCCGTCAGTCCGACAGTCGAATCAACACGACTGCTTTCAACGATGCTCATTTATCCATGTTTTTAATCTGACGTTGATCTAAATAATCTAGAGACGAGGAACACACAAACGAGAGATATTAATCGACATATCGTTCTTGATTGGCAGCATTACGTGGAATGCACTGCAGATAAAAAACAAAGGACAATCCTTCTTTAAACACACATTGTAAGAGTTTATATCAGCACTTGAGTCTTCATTAACTTCTACTGAAGTCTCGTTTTAGTCTCTTTTGTCATTTTAAAGGATTAAAATGTTGTTTTGATGGTTGATTCAGTGATACACTCATTTGTCACCTTCTGACATCATCAGAAATGGACACTGAGTCATTAAATTCATCTGAACGAATTTTGGTGAACGTCGTCAAAACACTCGTCCCTTTTAAATCCCACAATGCACTGAGTAATAATATAATTATGCACATGCATGCTTGTCATTATTGTAATTAATTAAATTATTAATTCAGGATCAGCTTGTGCTCAGTCTTTTAATGTCATGTGTGAAACGGAAGCAACTGCCTCACAAGATGCCCTTTATTATTGCAGCTAATATTGCAATACTTGAAGCTTTATAAATAATATGTATATGTTAATGTAATATTTATATCACATTTATATATTAATTTATTCTGTTGGGTCTGTGTGAGCCACCTACTGACAGCTGTGTCCCCCCACTTTTAAAATGACTGCTACGCCCCTGCTTCTCAGGGGCTCCGTAGTAATACGAGATACGATCCAATAAATAAAACTTTAAAATGATACTGTAAACCAAATGTTTACTTTTAGGCCGACATATGTTTTTTTTCTCCCCAATTTGGAATGGTCAATTCCCAAAGTCCTCGTGGTGGCGTAGTGTCTCGCCTCAATCCGGGTGGCGGAGGACGAATCTCAGTTGCGTCTGAGACCGTCAATCCGCGCATCTTATCACGTGACTTGTTGAGCGCGTTACCGCGGAGACGTAGCGCGTGTGGAGGCTTCACGCTATTCTCCGCGGCATCCACGCACAACTCACCACACGCCCCACCGAGAGTGAGAACCACATTATAGCGACCACGAGGAGGTTACTCCATGTGACTCTACCCTCCCTAGCAACCGGGCCAATTTGGTTGCCTAGGAGACCTGACTGGAGTCACTCAGCACACCCTGCTAGCCAGCGTCTTTACTTGCTGAGCTACCCAGGCCCCCACATTTAGGCCTATATAAAATAATGTATTTATAGCAGACGACTATAAACCATTTAAAGAAGAAACACTTTGAAATAATCATCAAATGATATTATTTAAATCTAATATACCTTCTATAAACAGTTTATCTGGCAGAAAAATGATGTAGTGTTTTGTCATGTAACACCATAACTCGTTTAAAAAAAGTCATTGGAAACCAGGGGCATAGACCCCCCCCCCCAAAAAAATAGTTATACTGTGATTAATGGAAACAAGTAAATGCTTCACACTCTCTTATTGACATTTGAGAGGAAACTTCTTCTAGATGTATTGCAGATGTAAACACACCCATGATGTAGACATCTGGGTGATGTATGTGAGCTATCGGGGTACGCTTTCCAGATAGGGATGCCACCCGTCCCGTAAAGTATGGGATCGTCCCATATTTTAAGATGAAATGATGCGTCCCGTATCGAATAAATACGGGACGTGATTTGTCCTGTGTTTAAGCAGATCTGAAATCGGCCTGGGACTTTACATAGCAACTGGCCCAAAAGTTGAGCGGGGGGGGTTCACTCGCTGTCCTTTTCTGCATATCGCGGCGCCGCTTTGTGGACTGTTCCGCATAACACGGCCGGCTCATTTTAGCTTATCGCGGCCCGTTTCGTGGGTGACCCACCAGCCAGCTCGGTTCTCCCAATGGCCAGTCCGCTCCTGATCGGCCCCAAAGTGCGTCGGCCCACCAGGAAAATGCCCGGTATGGCAGATTACCAGTCCAGCCCTGCTGTCACGGGGAAATCATTGATGCAAGTTGACCTGCAGTGGGACATGGACTGTTTGAAATGTCCACACATTGTGCCAAAACTGAATTTATTTTCCATATTAATTTCCAAGAAGATTTATTTGTCTTATTTCATAGTTTTAATGACTGAACTATTATTTGGAAAAAGTGGCAAAGTCCAAAAAAAACTCTAGGGTGCATGTAATATTACAGTATTTTGATCTGATCGGTTTAGAGGGGCATTACCTCACATACGATGTTAGTGAACTCTGGGTTGTTCAAACAAAAGTTGAAAAATTAATAATTAAACTCTCAGTTGAGTATAAGTACCTGGGTGACCCCCATGGCCTCTTTACATTGTGTTGGGCTTCTCAAAGCTGTCTAAGACTGTTGAACACACAGAAGACATGGCCTTCAATGGAACATGGCAGGTGTACGTCCAGGAGAACTACGAGGAGTTCCTCAGAGCCATTTGTAAGTTCTTCCACCCGAGAACACGTTCCACCAAAGCCGTGATTGTAGGTCTCTCAGTATCTGTATGTTTCTGTTCTCGCAGCACTCCCAGAAGATATCATTAAGCTGGCCAAGGACGTCAAACCAGTGACAGAAATCCAACAAAACGGCAACGACTTCACCATCACATCCAAGACCCCGGGGAAGACCATCACTAACGCCTTCACCGTCGGAAAGGAAGCTGAAATAACCACCATGGACGGCAAGAAGCTCAAAGTAATATTTTGAATGTGAAACTGTACATGGTTCATTACTATAATACTATATATTTCATCTTGACCAAGTATAAATTCTTGGTACTTTTTATGCTTCTGAACACCCATTAAACATGCATTTCCTTTCAGTACAGGACTGTCTGTCTCTGAACTGCAGTCTTAGATGGTTTGTTCTTGTTTTCAGTGCATCATTAAACTGGACGGAGGACGGCTGGTGTGTCAGACGGATAAATTCTCTCACATCCAGGAGATCAGAGGAGGAGAGATGGTTGAGGTTTGTACTAAACTAACATGCAATGCAGTATTTGCTCGTCTTGGTGCATCTTTGAAATGGAAAGATTTGTAATACTAACATTTTCTTTTCTCCGTTTATTTTTCAGACTCTGACAGTCGGAGGAACCACGATGGTGAGGAAGAGCAAAAAGATGTGAAGTGGCTCTTCAAGCTGACAGTTTAAGATGCCACCAACTATTTAAATAAAGCTGTGATTTAGCAAAATACTGTATGTTTTGGTTTCTGTAACTGTTTCAGAGGCATACCCAAAATTAAAGGCTTATAACTTATTTCTGATTTGACATTTTATATCTCTGGGTGTAAATAAGGTGGCTCCGAAAAACTGCTTTTGTTTTGCGCCCAATCGTGTCAACTGTTTCTGAGAAAATGTATGTGTTGTTACGACAAATCAATCAAAATATAATAATTATACATATGAACTAATTGCACATGCTAACACAACAATGACTAAAGGTTTGCATAGCATGCAGACATGATTTTAGTCATGAGATTTCACAGAATGAGTTTCATTCTGTGTCATTTGAGGCATCATTGAGTCTGTGTCGTGTATTTAGCGCCATCTCCTGGTGGCCATATGTAACATTGTGCTTGCGACACCCAGAGGAAAAGCCACAAAGTGTCTAGCATACACTTCTGATAGTACACGTACATCACCCAGATGTTTATTTTAAGTGTGTTTACATCTAAAAGATGTACTTTAGAAGTTGTTTGCACATCTGCAATATGTCTATAAGACGTATGTCAATAAGTAGCCCATGTCAACTTTCTGAGAAAATGTTTGTGCTGATACGACAAAGCAATCAAAAGTAATAGCATTACAAAAAATGTATCATCGTGTCCAAAAACATCTCCATGTGCCCAAAAGCCTCTCCGAACAAATAAAAGATAATAATTGTACATAAGAACTAATTACACATGCAAACACAACAATGACTAAAGGTTTGCATAGCATGCAGTCATGATTTTAATCATGAGATTTCACAGAATGAGTTTCATTCTGTGTCATTTGAGTCATCATTGAGTCTGTGTCGTGTATTTGGCGCCATCTCCTGGTGGTCATATGTAACATTGTGCTTCATGTGGATTATCTAATGATCTATACATCTGATTATCTTGTGTGTGGACTCGATTGAAAGATAATCACCTCCTCTATGTAATGATACGATACTTCATGTTCCACTTATTTTTTGTGAAGTTATATGCTGCGTTTTCATTTATAAGTAACACCAATATAACTGTCAATGACATATACACTGCCTCACCAAATAAAAGTTGCATACTTTAATATTTCGGTGGACCGCCTTTAGCTTTGATTACAGCGTGCATTTGTTTCGACAACCTTTTGCAACGTCACAGAATTTATTTCCATCCAGAGTTGCATTCATTTTTGGCCGAGATCTTGTATTGATGACGGGAGAGTCAAACCACTCCGTAAAGTCTTCTCCAGCACATCCCAAAGACTTTCAATGGGGTTAAGGTCAGGACTCTGATGTTCCTCATGCTCCCTGAATCACTATTTAACGATTTGAGCCCCATGAATGTTGGCATTGTCATCCTGGAATATGCCCGTGCCGTCAGGGAAGACAAAATCCATTGATGGGATAACCTGGTCATTCAGTACATTTAGGTAGTCAGCTGACTTCATTTTATTGCAGCGTAATGTTGCTGAGATAGATCTGACCAATTGAAGCAACTCAAGATCATACAGTGGGCACTATGCATGACCGGGTACATCATGCGCTTCCCTTCTTACCCCGATGTCCCATCGCTTTGGAATAGAGTAAATCTGGACTCATCAGACCACATGATCTTTGTCCATCGCTCCACAGTCCAATCTTCATGCTCTGAAATGTAAGTTCTATATAATTTATTATTATTATTATTATTTCTATATAATCATGCATGGTGTCTATGACCATTTTACCAAAAAGGTCATCTAAAAATGTACACATGACCTTATACATGATTTTGACCAGCTCTTAAAACCCATTTTCAGATTATGCATCAACTAACCATAATTAAATTTCTGAAATACAAGCATCATCATAATAATAATAATGCTTTAGAATGAAAATATGAATAAAAAGCACAACATACTTTGCATCCATGTTTATTTTGAAATCCCCTACTCCCTCTATACAAGAAAAAAAACGACTTTCCACAAAGGCAGCAGTGAACTCTCAGTGATTTTAATGTTCAGGCCAGGTAAAAAAAATAAAAATAAAAAAAATAAAATCACAGTGAAACCTTTCTTTTTCTTTAAATACTCCTGCGGTTTTCTTTGGCTGGGGTTTGGCCGACAGTTTTGACCATCGGGCCAAAGTCACAGAAGTTACAGTTCGAGCCAATGAAGCTACAGGCTTCAACTTTACGAAAGCCAATGCAGGAATGTTGCGTTATACTCTGATAACGGAAATAAAATTAAAAAAAAAAATGAAACGAAATAAGAACAAGCCGCCGGCGTTTGCAACGCAGACCAAAAAAAATGACTTTTATATTTCATAAAATTGTATAGACAAAAAATAAACTACAAAAATGGAACTAGTAATATTACACAACAATTAAACACGTTTCTGTTCAACTACACAAAGCCGAAGTTCTTGGTCTTGATGGCTAGTAAAAGTTTCTGTTTGAGAATCTGTTTGGAAGAGTAAAGTGGCACGTAAAGGCGAGAGATGCAGGTGTTGGCGGTGGGCAGGTGCTGGTCGTCTGGGGGGCGTATGGTGATGGAGGGCATGGGCTGAAATCCTTCTTCACTGGCCGGCAGAGACGGACTGGAGGTCCAGAAGTATACCTGCGGGCGTCAAACCAATTTAGCGACAGATAGGCGGTAATGGCCATTTAGTGCAAATGGCTTTGAGTCAAGAAATGGACATACCAGATCTTGCCTCTCTGTCATGCTCATCTTTTCAACGATGGACCAAAACCAACGCTTGAACTGCAGCAGCTTCTCGGCATTTTCCCCTGGAGTTGAAAATATAAATAATAAAATGATTAAAAATGAATTAAAATGAACACTATTCAGTTAGGTTGAGGCACTCGTGCCAATGTCTTGAAACGTATGTTTTATCTTTGTTGCAACATTTATTTATATTTATATAAATGAATAGATTTGATCGTGACCTTGCTAACTCAAGCTAGCCAAGCAAGCGATTGACTATGAATTTATAAAAATGGTTTCCAAGTAAAAATTGTCAGAATTGGTAAAGACACCTAATGAACTTTTCAAATCCCTCTTATACTTAAAATCACATTTCGGTTCTTTAAATGGACACTTTCGGTGATAAATAGTAAATGTATTTGGGGGAAAAACTTGTTCTGTATAATATTTGCGTGATGTTAATGACAGCAGTATTGGGGACAGAAATATTTTGTTATAGGAAAATATTAATAGCATTCAAATAGTAAAATCATTTGATTAAAATATATTGTAATACAAAAAAAAAAAAGTATTTTTTTTTATATTATTTATAAAAGTGTTTGCAATTTTCCTGTTAAGAATAAAAAAAAAAAAATTTTCATTCTTAAATAATTGTTATAAATTTATAAAGGGGAAGTTAAGAAGTCAGGGACATGAACAATAAGAGGAATTGGCAAATTTAAACACATAACACTAGAGAAATGAAATTTAAAAAAATAAATAAATAAATAAAAAGTGTGTGTGATGTGTTATATCACCACCTTGTGGTCTCCCAACGCTATTACACCAGACTGCTAAACAGGCCAACTGAGTGAATTGGAAAGCATGCAAACTGGGATTCTAATTTAAATATCGGCACATTTTAATATATCGATGCCTCAAAAATATATTGATATATGTATGTATGTATACATTACATACATACACACATACATACATACATACATATATAATTCCTAAAAACCATGCATCAAACTGTAGCAGACTAAACTTAAAATATTCTAAAACATACCACATTTTCCGGAAAAAAAAAAACAATGAAGGCATGTTTCCTAGAGTTGCACGTTTATACTTGTATTTAACAAACAATCATACATGGAAGCTTAATAAAAATCATATTTAAATTCATATATTTAAAAAAAAAAAATCTTTGAATGAACCAGATGAATATTGATTGCATTGTACTAAATTAATGCGTTGCAGCTTTAATGCGGTTATATTTAACGGGGTTATATTTAACGTGGTGCAGCTTTAACGCGGTTATGTTTAACGCGGTGCAGCTTTAACGCGGTTATGTTTAACGCGGTGCAGCTTTAACGCGGTTATGTTTAACGCGGTGCAGCTTTAACGCGGTTATATTTAACGCGGTGCAGCTTTAACGCGGTTATGTTTAACGCGGTGCAGCTTTAACGCGGTTATGTTTAACGCGGTGCAGCTTTAACGCGGTTATGTTTAACGCGGTGCAGCTTTAACGCGGTTATATTTAACGCGGTTATATTTAACGCGGTTATATTTAACGCGGTTGCAGCTTTAACGCGGTGCAGCTTTAACGCGGTGCAGCTTTAACGCGGCGCAGCTTTAACGCGGCGCAGCTTTAACGCGGTTATATTTAACGTGGTGCAGCTTTAATGCGGTTATATTTAACACGGTGCAGCTTTAATGCTCAAACATATGATAATATCTCCATTTTGATGTTATTTTGATTTATTACACAGCCCTGAAGGATCGTGAAATTAGTCAACTGATGCACTCTACGAAACTGATATTTGCAACCCTCTTTGCCAAGTATTAATCATCCACTGACTGAATGTTTTTACTACGTAGTGCGATGCGTCATTTTGTGGGCACGAGTGCTAAGCATTCTAGAGTTCGCAAATATAATGTTATGATGACCGAATATTTAAACTGGTTGCATACAAGTACTTTATAAAGGCAAAATATTCTTAATTGGCAACTTCAAAACACTTCTACCATCTCTATGACTGATGTTTTTTTTATCTAGTTTGGTGCACACGAGTGTTTCACAGGACGACATCCATTAGGTATAAATGATTCATGTAAGTTGCTTTGGACTAAGTCGCGGGACCTTTTAGATGATGAAAAAAAATGCAACTTATATTCTGGAAATCACACTTTAGTGTTTGACCCTCCTGGTTGACTTGGGCTTAAGTATACTGTAAGTATACTGTGTTTGTTGATTTGCTGTTTGGTTTGTTTACATGTACTGTTATGTTTCAGCATTGGCTGAAAGCACTTGATAGAGTAAACATGTTGTTATTATTAGTGGTAGTAACTCAGTAAGTCAATTGCATGACACAGTGTCATGTTCTGTCAACATGGCAGCGCCCATGAAGGGGCAACCCGCTCCATTTTCTCCCCTTTTCTCCCCAATTTGGAATCTCCCAATTCCCAAAGTCCTCGTGGTGGCGTAGTGACTCGTCTCAATCCAGGTGACGGAGGTTGAATCTCAGTTGCCTCCGCGTCTGAGACCGTCAATCCGCGCATCTCATCACATGGCTGGTTGAGCGTGTTACCACGGAGACGTAGCGCGTGCGGAGGCTTCACGCTATTCTACGCGGCATCAACGCACAACTCGCCACGCGTCCCATTGAGAACGAGAACCACATTATAGCAACTAGTGACTCTACCCTCCCTAGCAACCGGGCCAATTTGGTTGCCTAGGAGACCCAGCTGGAGTCAAATTAAATCGCTTTAATAGGGTTTCTGATATGACTGGAGTCTACATCTCATGCGTGTACATTTCGCTGGTTGAGCGAGTTACAGCGGAGACGTAGCACGTGTGGAGTCTTCACGCTATTCTCCGCGGCATCCACTCACGACTCACCACACACCCCACCGAGAGCGAGAACCACATTATAGCGACCACGAGGAGGTTACCCCATGTGCCTCTACCCTCCCTAGCAACCGGGCCAATTTGGTTGCCTAGGAGACCTAGATGGAGTCAAATTAAACCGCTTTTATAGGGTTTCTGATATGACTGGAGTCTACATCTCATGTGTACATAATTTCAATCATTTCTATAAAAATAAATGCGATACATGTGCAAAAAAGGTTCTCGGTTCCCCAACGGTACCAAGCAGTCCGGGATTTTAGTGGCAATGTCTGCCTTTACTTCATTCTCAACTCTGAACAATATATTTGAATCTGTGATTTGCCAGCTGCTCTCTCTCCCTCTCTAATCTTCTCACGTTCACTTTTGTCCCATGACTGATATACAGCAAAGTGCCCCAAAACTCTTGTTTTTCTCTCACATTTTGACGTTCAGCCATCTGTATCGTGAGAGTGTGATTTAGTTGTTCTTTCTTGATTTTCTCTTAAAAAAAAATAAAAAAAAATAAGATACAAATTTAAACAGAGTTAGGGCATCTTAAAGTATTATATTCTCATTTTTTATCATGGTCAAAATGGGTCTTTTTCGTCCCTTCGTCAACAAACATTTGTCAGAATTTGTTAAACGGATGTACCCGATTCATCGTTGAAAGAGGTGAAACTAATCAGCATCTGGACGTTGACTTCTCCACAGCCGTTGACCAGCAGTCTGAAGTCTTCTGCCGTCAGGTCCTCCAGAGCGCTCTTTGGAAGCACATCCAGGAGACCCTTCCTCATGGCCTTAAAAATCATACACAAAATATTGCTTTATCTTTCTACGTTAAACCACTGAATATGCATATTCCACATTTCACCCAGTGCACTCACATGCAGAGGCTGTTCTGCAACGACCAGCATCCTGTGCTCGGCATATCTCCTCACATACTCGTACACATTCAGAGGAGTCACAGGCATGTTCACTCCACCGGCCAACAGCTCCACCTACAGGCCACACGACACTATCAGACACATACACGGAACAGCTGCTCAAATGAGTTCCTCTTTATATAAACCGAATATGTAGTCGGTACCTGTCCAGCTCCCTCCTCTTTACAGAGGTCAATAGCGAAGGCAAGATCCATCGCAGCGAACACAGCCTCCGCTTCCTCCGTTTGAGAGTGACGAATCAGCTGCCGCAGGCTCTCGTACATCACCGGGTCGAAGAAAGCAAAGTCATGCCAGTTCACCTGCAGCAAAAAGAGGACACATGCATCAGCGCGCACAAATCTACACCGGCATTCTGCACGATTTTAGTTATTTGACACCTAGATTTTCACCTTCCTGCCGAGCAACACCTTGATGACGTGTCTGTTCAGTGTGATTGGACAAAGCTCGTTCTGCAACAGACATAAGCCCAGTATTCTGGAGACAGGAGGAAATAAGAAAAATCCTGATTATTTGTTTGAATTTGGCAAGACGCTGGAGCTTCAATCTCAGGAAGATCTTTCGTCGTACCTGCCGATGTTCCTGAAGCAGTTGAGTCTCGCCTCGGTGTTCTTGCCCGGCCGTGGGGAGTAGAAGCCCCTCTTACCCGGCTGATAGAAGAGGGGGGCATTATCATCTCCATCATCAGGGTCGTCCAGCTCCATGTCTACCACACTGCGGGTTGAACCGTGTCTCTTCCTGTTCTCCTGCTGCAGAAATACAGAAATCACAATTAACCAAATGGTATTCAGTCATTTCTAGTAAATTTACTAAAAACGTTCCCCTATATCTGAGCAGTACAAGAATTGCTGACTTTTCCTCCATTTGCCATCTGAACATCAAAACAAAATTGGGCTCCATAAGTCTAAGTGGTCATGTAAAAATGTTTTAAAATGAAGTTTCGTATATATATAAAAAAAAAAAAAAAAGTACTTTTTTTTGTATCTGTCAAAAACGAAAATAAATCAGCCACAATGCAGGAAAAACACAGACCGAAATTACAGGGCGAGACTAATGGTGCGTTCACATACAACGCGAAGTGAGCGTTTCGCGTGGCGATTACATACAAAGTCAACGCAAAGACGCTAATAGATGTGAATTTGCGGCACCAATGAAGCGAAAACGCGAAATCACTTCATTCGCATGTTGAAATATTTCAACTCGAGCTAAATATCCGCATGGCGCTTTGTCGCGAAAGCCTATCAGCATTGAGATGTCCGGATGTCACTGACGTACTGACGTAGTAGCAGAAGAAATCTGGAAAAATTTATGACACATTTTTGTAGCGGTGTGTGAGCACCTGGAATTGTGTGATACAACGTCAACATTTCTGGGACTTCAACAACAGATACAGAGCAGCAATCGATGTGGTATCGGCCATGGTTGATGGCGGAATAATACGTTGTCGTAGAAGCCCCTCCTCCTGTCCTTTTCCGGAAGAGGGAATACTCATGGGACCGCGTTACTCGCACAAACGGCAGTTTAAACAAATTTAATCCAGTGGTCAAACTAGCGCGAGCAATGCAAGGCTAATTTTTGTTGTTTTCAGGTTGTATGTGAACGCACCATAATGCGAGCATACCGCGTGGCACAATTACATGCCAGGATGCTAATGGTTGCTAACAGACGCGAAATTCCGCTGGGCGGCGTGCATGAAGCAACTAACACACAAGAAATGGTTTCATTCGTGCTAGTTTACATTTTTCAACTAGAGCGAAAAATTTGTTGTCGCGAAAGACTATCAGCATTGAGATTGTCCGGATGTCACTGACATACTAACGTAGTAGCAGAAGAAATCTGGAAAAATGGATGAAACAATTGTAGCGGTGTGTGCGTGGGCACCCGGAATTGTGTGACAACATCATACACATACAGAGACCGGACGAATAAAGACATCGCTTGGAGGAAAGTGAGCGAGGAAGTTGGACTACCTGGTAAGTTCTGAAAATATGCGCGTCTACTTGATTCCAGCTATTGGTTGAACTTTAATGAACTAAGTCGTAGAAGCCCCGCCTCCTGTCCTTTTCCGGAAGAGAAGCGGGAATACTCGCGGGATCGCGTTATTCGTGCAAGCGCAGGTTTAAACACAAATGTATAATCCAGCGGTCAAACTCGTGTGAGCAACTTTCTTCGCGTTGTATGTGAACGCACCATAAAACATCCTCTGTGCAAAAATATACACCCCCACTCAAAAACACTAACAAATTACATTTGTCAAATAAATGCTAAACGCACACACAGAAATTAACGGGTGAAACGACAACACAATGCTGAACACACACACACACACACACACACTTATACATTTTTACTATATAAAATTTGACATTGCAAAATGATTACACTGAATCTTCTGTTTTATGCTCTAATTAAATTTAGCAGAATTTTTCCACATTATTTCAGTTTCTTGACATTAATAAGCGTTTACTTTGAGTTGAAATGAATTATTGGTAGAAAAATGCAAGCATAATGCAAGCATAATGACATTAACTGTAAAAACTGACACCTCAAATCCATTTTAAAATGATAAACTTTGACAAATAATAGTTGTGTAACGTCTAACTATATATTCAGATGCATATCTTGAGATAAAATATAAATTAAGTTATATTAAGTCATCAGACTGTACAGTGTGTGTCATGTTTCAACTAAAATTGTATTTGCATATTCATTATCAAATGGTAACATTTTTAAACTGACGTAAATAAGATGAAAATAGTATAAAATCCCAAAATAAATGCATAATTGTTTTGTTCTTCATGGAGGAAATAGTATCATTATCATCATAAAAAAAGGGTTACACATCTGACCCTTCCAGTCAAAAATGACCGCAAACACCAAAAGGTAGGTGCCATCTTTCAGTACCATAGGAGGGTAAAAACAGATGTATTGGGAAACGAAGGTGGCACTATTTAAGTACAATGATGCATCGCATTAATGAAAACAAACATCATAAATGATTACTCAACATACCTGTGCTTTTTCAGGAGCGTCGAGCAGACCGAGGTCCAGTATGCTGTCAGCACCATTTTCCCTGTGAAAGGGAAAGTAGTACCCCAAGTGTTTTTACCCCAAGCATTACTGTAATTCAATTTGGTCAGAAATGTGCTTAAATGTTCATGAAAATACTATCACAACAAATCTTAATGCACCTCTTTATGCTAAATATTCTCTTGATTTGGAGGTGAACTGACTCATACATGTGCTAAACGGGTTTCATGAGATTGACCTCTGACCTTCCATGTGTTATGAGGAGCTCCATGGCTTCCTCCACACGAGCTCTGAGCGAGTCTTCACTGGCCAGCAGCAGCAGCAGTTGAGCGGGGGAAAGTTCCAGCAGCATCCCTGTGATTTTACTAGCAAATGCCTGTGAACCAAAACACACGCTCAAAATAAACCATTTTACAAAAGCTCCATTTGTTCCTATATCATCAATTTCTCTGTTACCAAACTGCAATATCAAGTAGTACCGGCTGCATGGTGTGCACTCGAGGGTACAGTCTCTCTCCGAGCGCTTGTCTGTGAGCGGGCAGCGGCTCCGGTTCATCACTAGGGTTCCCTTCTGATGCAGGCCTGAACGGACGAGTGTCGATGGACAGCTGTCTCCTCGAGTCTCTGTGGAAGAAACACATTCAATGTATGTATCATTATACTGTGTTGTGGGAGAGGCCTATTGGCGGAGTAATATAGCTAAAAATAATGATCTAAATGTGTCAGCCTTTTGGAGAACCATCATTTCAACCAAACAGGAATTGTTGTTAAGTCAAATGTTTAAAAGTGGACAGAAGTCGAGTGTAGGGAGTACAGGTGAACTCACCTGTCTCGGTCTCGTCTGGAGGCAGCTCTCAGTCCTCCACTCCTCCTCTCACGTTCACGATCTCGGTTCCTCAAACGCTGCATAAGATCTAGAAACAAACAGAAAAACATGAGCGTCACTTTCACGATAGCGGATACTCTTTCTGTGCAGCTTTGCTAATAAAACAAACAAAAAAAGACTAGTATGCTTGATGAATTTCCATGTGTTTCAAATGTACAAATATCCAAAATATTATATAATATATGTACAAATATTTACTGTTCTGAAGGAGAAAAATAAAACTAGAAAAATGCCAAATTTATGGGAATAAAAAAACACAATTATGAATTATTTTTCTGAAAAACAGTTTCACTAAACAGGAAAAATGCTAAAATGTACATAAATTAAAATAAAATTAATGTTTTTCATTAAAGATGAAAAATGCCAAATTTAAATAAAAGTTCTGATAAGAAAACGTTTCATTAAACATGATAAAAGCCAAATTAACAATGGCCGATTAACAATTAACAAATGTAATATAAATACAAAAATAGTTAGTCAAATATACGAAAGTTCACGAAAAAAGCCAAACTTACGTAAAAGTTCGGACTGAAAACGTTTAATTAAACTTAAAAAATTCAAAATTTACAATAAAGTTTCCTATTTTTATCAGAAAACATTTTTATGTAAATTTTTCATGTTTAATTGAGTTTCGTATTTTTATCAGAACATTATTTACATCGTTTTTAAAATACAAAACGTTCTTCATTAACATGAAAAAAACAATACATTACAAAAAATTCTAATAAAATTAATAAAACAACAATAAGTTAGATTAAACATGAAAAATGCTAAATTTACATATTCAAATAAAATTTACGTTTTTCATTAAAGACGAAAAATGCCAAATTTAAATAAAAGTTCTGATAGAAAAAGTTTCATTAAACATGATAAAAGCCAAATAAACAAAAATATATTCTGATAAAGATACAAAATCGTTTAATTAAAAATAAAAATTACAAATTTACATAAGACAAAAATACGAAAGTTTCAATAAACAAGAAAAACCCCAAACTTGCGTAAAAGTTCAGACAGAAAACGTTTAATTAAACAATAAAAATGCCAAATTTACATTAAAGTTTCCCAATTTTATCAGAAAACATTTTTATGTATATTTGATAGTTTTTCATGTTTAATTGAAAATTTCCTATTTTTATCAGAATATTATTTACATCATTTTTAAAATACAAAAAGTTTTTCATTAAACATGAAAAAAAAAAAAATTGTATATTACAAAAAATTCTAATAAAATTACACAAAAAAAATCAATAAGTTAGATTAAACATGAAAAATCGTATTTTTATCAGAAATATTTTTGGGGGGTAAATTTGGCAATTTTCATGTTTAATCGAACTTTTTATTTTATTTTTAAAAATTTTAAAATGGAAAATCTTCCGATTAAGATTTTTTCCCGTATTTTTTAACATGAACACGACAGTGGCTCTTGACTGCAGGTTGGACTGACAATGTCTCGATCCCCCTCTTCTCCCTATTGTTTCCTATATAATAATAATAAATAAATAAATAAATAAATAAAATGAAACTTATACGTACTGCTAGCCTGCATGCCCTTGCTGACACTTTGCACACAGTCCAGATTGGGAAGCTTGTCGTTGGAGAGGAAGGCCTGCGCGATCGCCGTATAAAAGCTGCGTGCCACTCCGCTGCCCTCTCCAGGTTCATCCTTGAAAGTGACTTTAACACGGTGTACAGCCATGGGTGTGGTGGTGCAGCGACGGCCGAAGTGAGCGTTGAGCTGTCTCATGGTCTGCTGGATGAGCTGCTCTCGGTCTCGGTCCACCTCCAGAGCAAGATCACGAGACTGAAGGTTCCTCAGCTTCTCCATCTCACGCCTGAACTTCGACTCCTTCACCTCAAAACCACCCAGTTCAGTCAGTATCTGCAACATTCAGAACCATGTAGATTCATCAATGAAAATAGGCAGGCACGATTGAAACGTAAAACTATATCTAAAGACAACGCTGTACTTACAGATCCTGGTTCAGCGCCCACATCCTCCATGAAGACGCGTCCAAACAGCTCGAGAGACAGCCGCCAGCGGCCTAGCAGCATGTCATGAGAGATCACCATCCCCATAAAACTACAGTGTGGACTGGAGGGAAACCAACAAGAAACCACATCAGACACCTCAACTAAAAGATCCACTCATCCAAGGTTCAATAAAGTGATTGCTTACATAAATGTGGGAAGGGGCGGGCCATCACTCTCTGTCAAACCAATCTCTGCCAGGAGGCTGCTCTTTAACTGGGCCGCCAGATCGTGAGGGGAGGGGCCTGCCTTGGAAGCATCCATGTTCTGCTCTGCGGTGGGCTGCTCCTCAACGCCCCTCTGCCGAGACTCCATACTCATCACATTCTTCATGTTTGCCGAATATGACATCTTTGTGGGTAGAATCTGGGATGAGGATTACCCACAACAATTTTTGTGTTGATGTGCCTATGTTAAGTCACTCAAAATATCTGCACTAAGACGTCGCACCAAGTCTGTATTGACAGGCTTACTTGAGCAGTATTTACCTGCAGGCAGTTCATGTCCACAGTCAGATCTGTGAGACCTTTGCTGGCCATGTATGAAGACGAATAAAGACCTTGACTAGGCCGTCCAAACAAATCCTCCTTCCTGGCATTGGGCTGTGAGATGAAGACAACAACAACAGTGTTAAATTCAATCATCTGAAATTACATCACAAACAGGCAGAGAGCAGGTAAAGGTCTTCACTAGCCTGCAGGAGATGAGGCTGGTCAGCCAGAGGAATGGCCTCAGCGAGCGGGACTTCAAACGGGTTGGGAGGGATGCATCCCAGGAATGTCATGGAGTCAGAGCGGCGGAAGAATGGATGATGTTGTCCCGTCTCAGCCGGGACCGTCTCCTCTTCCTTATCCTGCAGGGTGGAGCCTGTGGAGTCAGAGGAGCATGAGCAGAACAAATGGTCAGTGGTGGTGGCGTAGTGGGCTAAAGCACATAACTGGTAATCAGAAGGTTGCTGGTTTGATCCCTACAGCCACCACCATTGTGTCCTTGAGCAAGGCACTTAACTCCAGGTTGCTCCGGGGGGATTGTCCCTGTAATAAGTGCACTGTAAGTCGCTTTGGATAAAAGCATCTGCCAAATGCATAAATGAATCAGGATGATTTTCTGAAGAACATGTCAGTGTAAAACTTTGCCGCAAAGAACAACAGATGAACTCACTCTGATTGGTGTCTTCGTCATTCTCGTGCTCTGAGTCCTCGTTGTCCAACCCGAGTTCGAGCAGCTCTCGATTCCTGAAGTTGCAAACAGCAGAGGATGTGAAACGTCATTAGAAGTCTCACTTTCTCCCACGCAAACCCATAACATTAGACAAGCCCACGCTAGGACCGTAGGACGGGGTGATATATTGAATATTCACGGAATATATGCAACATACAATTATAGGAGCATTAAGAGCGAGCCGTTTTAATATCGTCATGGCAACAGAGGGTGAGTTGATTCATTTAGGTGAATCAGTTCAAACACTTTCAATGAATCAATTCAAACTTCACTTGCATTTAATAGGGTTCACAGGAGGTACTTGCATAGCGTTTTACATTTTCTAAAATGTTTTAGTAATAAGTGGCCAAATATTGCTATTTGTTACCATGTATTAATGGAGGACAAAACTGGCAAAAATATAATGCATATAATCATGCATAAATCCATATAATCATGCATAAATGCACGTAAATAATATGGATGCACCGGAATGAATATTTTTGGCCTATATGTGCTGTTTTTTTCCTCGTTATTTTCATGCAAATTACCGATATGCATTTGGTTTTAATTTGGTCAATAATTGGCCAGTAAATAATAAGAATGGGCAAAATAAATAGATAAGTTACAAATTGCGATCGAGACAAATTTTTGTATTTTTTTTATTTAAATAAAATTACACGTTTAGCTTAATGCTAATACAATGATTGATAGATAAATATAGGATGCTTTATTTGAGAAGAGTTCTAACTTCACTTTAATTTAGGGATGCACCGATGCATCGGCCAAACATCAGTATCAGACGATATTCGCCTTGTTGACTGACATCGGTGAATGACATTGTATTTCTATACTGCCGATGGCAGTGGCTGACGTTTATCGGTTTATGTGTCTTGGTTATTTGCGGTCGACTTGCACAACAGTTGCCTACCCAACTTGCAGTTTTGGAGAAGATCCAACAGGTGGCACTATAATACGGCATCGGCCATCGGTAAGCTATAGACGAGCGAGTCGCTGCAATGTTTCTTTGCCGGTTCTGCGGTATTTTTTGTTTGATCAACAACTGAAGAACATTGAAATACACATCATAAAGTATGTTTGTGCATTACTAAAAAGCAAACATTGTGGCTGTTTTACAACATCTTAAAGTCGTGTTTTGTATTGACGAATACAAAGTATATAAAGAAACAAATACAGTTTAAAAAATCAGTTTTATACAATATAAATGCAACCGTAACAGGATACCTTATTCCTGGTTTGGAAGCGCAATTAAAGCTTGTTGCTCTTCAAACACAAGCGCCGTGTCGGTCAAACCCTGAGGCGGTGGTGTGCACGGTTGCTTGCGCTGCGCTCTTATCACGGACGTGATAGGCCCAAAAAAATGCTTGTTCAACAAACACTGAAATTCATTCACGTGGATGTTTATTTGTGCATTTATTTACTTTATTTTGCAGGTTTCATTCTCCACATACAAGTAAAATCACTTTTTAAATGTTTAACTAGATTTTCACTCTGTATTTACTTCTTGCATTATACATTATAAATCTACTTCACAACAATGGATGAAATAATGGTTATAATAAGGGGCGGGCGGCTGTGGCTCAGGTGGTAGAGCGGGTCGGTTGCTAATCGCAGGGTTGGCGGTTCGATTAGCCGCCCACATGACTCCACATGCCGAAGTGTCCTTGGGCAAGACACTGATCCCCAAGTTGCTCCCAATGGCAGGCTAGCACCTTGCATAGCAGCTCTGCCGCCATTGGTGTGTGAGTGAGTGAATGTGACCAGTGTAAATCGCTTTGAATACCGCTAAGATTAAAAAGGCGCTATATAAGTGCAGACCATTTGTCAATAATGAGAAACATTAAACTGATAAAAATGCTCTTTTTAAGGTGAGTTTACCTCTTCCTGTCAATCTGAGTGGTGTCAAGAGTAGTCTGTAGATTCATAGCTTTGATCCAATAGATGAGGGCCTGGAAGACGTAAGCCACGTGTTTGAGTGAGCACACATCCAACACGGGTAAAACATCGGAGTGTTCGTCGTTATGTGAACGCATCAGAGACAGGGCGTAGTTTAAGAAGTCTCCACGTGCTGACATCATCCCCTGACGAGCTGTCAGAAGCGTGGCAGCGCGCCTGAAAAACAAAGTATGGAAAGAGTGCATACATGTCATTCAGGTTCACTCCATTAAATTCTGAATTAACTAGAAGTTGGAACATGGGTAAATGCTAATGTTAAGGCCTCACCTTCGACCCTCGAGAGTACGTAGGCTGGCCTCTTCGCGTGCAGTCATGCGCTCCCTGCGGCCTGCATGCTGGGATGCATGCAGCGGGTGGCTGGGGTGACCAGGATCCCCAGCTGAGGACAGAGCTGATCCGTACCGCAGCTGAGCTTCTGTAGAGTCCATGATGGACACCATCCAGTTCCAGGTGGGGATCAACTTATCCTCTACAAAACTCTGAAGAGAGACGTGAATTAATCTTTTAAAAAGATCCCTCATAATCATTATTGAACGTTTGTGGCATCCAGTGCATGTCTGTTAAGATTTGGAATAATATGCGTATGCTAGTTTGACAAAACTCGTCAAGCACTCGTCCTTTCATGGTGTCTAACGCCAAAAACCAAATGTTACTCTTACTTTCAAAGTTAGCTTGAGCAATGCTCACCTGCAGGTTAACAGCATCCTGATAGGTGAGTTTAACAGCAGCAGGGTACTGCGAGTAGACCAGGTGATTGTATTTGGGTATGAGGCTCATGAGGTCAGAGATCTGGCGTATGACGATGCTGTACGCTCGGGCCAGGCTGCTGGCAGACGTCAGGTAGCTGCTGGAGTTACTGGCTTCCAGGGCGGCAGCGGCTGCAGCTGCACTGGTGCTGATGGCGCTGCTGCGTCGCAGGTTTGATGGATCGATGTAGATAAGCCCTGTGGAGCTCGCTGGAGGATATTCAAAGGCCACATTACAATTATTACCCATTGCACAGATGATTACTACTACAACATGACACGAGGCAGGGCGATATATTGAGTCATGTAAATAATGTAATTCACACAATGACTTAAATACACCTCTTCTATGACGAACACATTCAGTTATTGAGATTAAAGTCATTTTGATATTCTTACTGGGGCTTAAACAGTCCAGAGACAGTATAAAGTCAATATTAGTGAGAATAATCACTATAATAATAGTGCAGAATTATCTATTATTATACAAATTTAAAATGAATATTTGAAAAATGTTTGTCCACCAAATTAGTCGTGTAACCAATATGTAGGAAGCAATTTGTCGTCATGTGACAAGTCATAACAAAGTGACCTCTTTAGACCAAAATTAATTAAAAAAAATAAATAAAAAAATTGTCATATTATATATTAATTAGGGCTGTCAATTGATTAACATTTTTTAATTGTGTCCCAGTAAATTAATCGCATTTACAAATATTTGCTGAGAAAGCCCCTCATATAATAATAACTCAATATATAATGATGAAATTTTATACATAGTTATCTTTAAATATTTAACACACACACACACACACACACACACACACATATATATATATATATATATATATATATATTCAGATCATTCAAATGCATTACATTCTTGTAGCAGAAGAGTTAATCATTGATAAGATACAAAAAGCGGCTTTAGAATACAATGTATTGATTATTACCATATTATTGATCATAAGTCAATCACTGGCACACAGTTCACAGCAATCCATTACACAAGTGAATTTATCAATCAGTTCCAGATTTATTATGAGGGCTTGTTTAAGGACCGTCAATCTACACCTGCGTCAGACATGCTTGTGTAGCATCTCGGGTGAATCGCATCAACATACATAAACTTTTTAGGTTACTGTGTTAAGTTAAATATAGTTTAAACACATCTTGAGATCCCTTAGATCGCATTTGAGCTCCTTCGAGTGTTTTGAATGCAAGAACGTAACGCATGTTTGTGTTGCCCATACAGCTGAAGTTTCACTTACTGCCCTCTGGAGTAAACAGGTGGTACTACAAGCTTGCGTTTCTCAGGAATCTTCCTTATTATGGTCCGGGGTCATTGCGATTAATTGCGTAAAACGCGTTATTTTTTATAAAATTAATCGCACTGAATTAACGCGTTAAATCAACAGCCCTAATATTAATATGTTGACATTTATATGAACATGCACATTTTGTTCAGGTAATTTGGTGTAACCATGAAAACTTCTTAACTTAAAAATGTATATTGTAAAAAATATTTCTCACTTTGAAGCATACACTGATCAGCCACAACATTCAAACCACTGGCAGGTTAACTGAATAATGGCACTTTCCCACAGCACGTTACGGTTCGACTCGACTCGCTTTACTTTTCTACTGCAGTTTAGTGCCGCCTCAACGTGGGTGGGATTATAGACTGATCGTCATAGTTGCGCCGCCTCTACTGCCGTAACATCATCTTAAACACGACACAAACATTACTGACCATAAACAATAACCGCTAGCTGTTAGCTACTAGCTCATTGTGCTGCATAAAGCAGTTGTTGAATGGTGATTTTACACAAGTGTAACAGTTAAATTGGCCTGGTTGTTTTAGAAGCTTTCCAGTAGCTGATCAACTAAATAAAGTGAAGCTTTCAAGCAGAATATAGAGTTAACATATAGAGTTAACGTAACTAAATGTACCATTCTCCATCGTGGACTCCAACAACGCCGTGGCCGACTCCAGGGCACTCTCTCTCCCATTGCTCGCCGGTCTAGATAGCGTCCGTTTGGTCGAACCACTTCCTACTTTTCCTTGATGGTTCTGTAGTCACTTCAGTTTATTTAACATTTCCCGACACTGTTGGTAGGTCCGGTGGTAGCCGTGTGCGACCAACAGCTGAGACACTTCCTGAGAGACTTTTGCGTTTCGTTCGTCGCTAACGAGCGGACCGTCTGCACCTCGTTTATTGACCACAGCGTGGTTTTGCGCACAGCCATTTATTTATACAATTCGAAAGTTGCATGAATAAATGATACTGCTATCGCTAACTTTAAAACTAGCGGCTTGATGTCCCGTGTCGCAAATCCAGTGACGCCGGTAGTGACTATTCTCCCTGACCAATCAGTGATCTGCAGGGTTTTGACGTCACATTTAGTGTCAGCTCGGCTCGCTTGGAACCTCGAACGAGGTGGTACTAAAAAAGTACCAGGTACTAGCCACAGTGGAAAACCCCCAAAAAGCGAGCAGAGTCGAGTTATACTGCACATTGTTCAGGAATGGTCTGAGGAACATGACAAAGAGTTCAAGGTGTTGACTTGGCCTCCAAATTCCCCAGATCTCAATCCGATTGAGGATCTATGGGATTTGCTGGACCAACAAGTCCGATCCATGGAGGACCCAACTCACAACTTACAGGGACTTACAGGATCAGCTGAGGTCCATGTGGAGTCCATGCCTCTACGGGTCAAAGCTGTTTTGGCGGCACGAGGGGGAACTGCATGATATTAGGCAGGTGGTATTAATGTTGTGGCTGATCGGTGTGTTTGAATCGGCGGGCGAACGGACGGACGTAAATACAATAAATATATTGACTAGTGTCCTACACAAGCAACTCAAGAAAATGAAGATGTTTGGCGGGTGATGGCAGATACCAACCGGCAGGTGTGGAAGAGCTTGATGGGGCTCCTCCAGCAGAGCGCTGGCTGGGTGTCGTGCGAACAGCCCACTGCATGGAGCGCGGTGCCTGTGCAGCACTGTTAGCATGTGCCGAGCCTGTAGTTCTCTCTAACGGCTCATCCAGCAGGAACGTCTCCTGGTCCACGTCATCACTCTGACTGCTGCTGCTGTCCGAGTCACTGGAGTCATTCGACTGAGAGTCGTCCTCGGAGAAGAATGCAGGAACACTGCTCGCACCTGCAGGAAACAGACAAAACAGCACACGTTAAAATCAACCGTCATCATTCTCTCACCCTCATGTTGTACCTATGACACAGAAGACACATGAGTTTGGAACAACATGAGGGTGAGTGAATTTCTGCAGCACTAGTGCCATCAGACAGACCGTTATAATTTGATTTGAGGCATCATTCATGCCTGTAGCACAAACGGTGCGGGATGAGTTATGCAGCAAAGTGTAATACTTTGGGTTTGTTCAAATAGTAAGTGACGCTTGCCTTCGCAAACAGCACTAATATGAGCGCAAACCACAATTACTGCAATTCTGACAGTCAAATTCAAGCACCTGCTTCAGATCCAGCGGTGGCAGCAGTCACAACGCTCCTTCGCCCGCTCGCGTTATCCTGGTTGCTATGGTTACTCTCACTGTCACTCTCTGTCTCAGCAGCAGCCAATAAATCCAGCTCCATGTCACTCCCTACAAGGAAAGAAATAAGTGACTGTTTGTTGCATTTGTGAATCAGTTGAGCGGATTCATTAAACAGAACATGTGCCGTGTTCTCACCATCCTCATCATGTTCATCATGATGTCCTTCAGTCTCTGCGTTCTCCTCCCCCTGTTCCTCCTGGTCGTCATGGTGATCCTCCTCACCTGCTACACCCTCTACCACCTCCACCTGAACAGGTGAACAGATAGGTAGCATTCAGAGAAAGTATGAAGAAACAATAGCACTCCAAAACCTATAGTCAGTCGACCACTATGGAGATAATATCAAAACAACTCACAAATGCATACGGCAATCCACAAATGCACGCAGCCGATCACACGCATACGGCAATCCACAAATGCACGCAGCCGATCACACGCACACGGCAATCCACAAATGCACGCAGCCGATCACACGCACACGGCAATCCACAAATGCACGCAGCCGATCACACGCATACGGCAATCCACAAATGCACGCAGTTGATCACACGCATACGGCAATCCTCAAATGCACGCAGCCGATCACACGCACACGGCAATTCACAAGTGCACGCATACGGCAATCCACAAATGCACGCAGCCAATCACACGCACACGGCAATCCACAAATGCACGCAGCCGATCACACGCACACGGCAATCCACAAATGCACGCAGCCGATCACACGCACACGGCAATTCACTAGTGCACGCATACGGCAATCCACAAATGCACGCAGCCGATCACACGCGACACGGCAATCCACAAATGCACGCAGCCGATCACACGCACTACGGCAATCCACAAATGCACGCAGCCGATCACACGCGACACGGCAATCCACAAATGCACGCAGCCGATCACACGCACACGGCAATCCACAAATGCACGCAGCCGATCACACGCACACGGCAATCCACAAATGCACGCAGCCGATCACACGCACACGGCAATCCACAAATGCACGCAGCCGATCACACGCACACGGCAATCCACAAATGCACGCAGCCGATCACACGCACACGGCAATTCACAAGTGCACGCATACGGCAATCCACAAATGCACGCAGCCGATCACACGCACACGGCAATCCACAAATGCACGCAGCCGATCACACGCACACGGCAATCCACAAATGCACGCAGCCGATCACACGCATACGGCAATCCACAAATGCACGCAGCCGATCACACGCATACGGCAATCCACAAATGCACGCAGCCGATCACACGCACACGGCAATCCACAAATGCACGCAGCCGATCACACGCACACAGCAATCCACAAATGCACGCAGCAATTCACAAGTGCACGCATACGGCAATCCACAAATGCACACAGCCGATCACACGCATACGGCAATCCACAAATGCACGCAGCCGATCGCACGCAGCCGATCACACGCATACGGCAATCCACAAATGCACGCAGCCGATCACGCGCACACGGCAATCCACAAATGCACGCAGCCGATCACGCGCACACGGCAATCCACAAATGCACGCAGCCGATCACGCGCATACGGCAATTCACAAGTGCACGCAGCCGATCACACGCATACGGCAATCCACAAATGCACGCAGCCGATCACACGCATACGGCAATCCACAAATGCACGCAGCCGATCACACGCATACGTTTTAGATCGAAACCAGTTTTATGATATGGGATTCTAGAGCATTTTTTTGAGCGGACCGTTTGGTTAGAACGCATTTTCCCATTCCAATGCATAAATTGCCTGTCCAAATTAGCTTTCACTCGTAGTGTCATGAAGATGGAAATCTGGCAAACGTCTATTAGTGCGTTCAGACCAGAGGCGTCGAGTGTCAAATCGATCGGAAGTCATTCATTTTCTATTGCAACCAGCATCTCTTGGTCCTTGGCTGGCACGTCTTGGGCGTCAGAGGAAAGTTCAAGTGCGGGCAACATTATGGTAATGAGCTTTGATGAGGTTCGGCGGCAACCTACTGGAATGTATGGGGCAGTGGTGGCTCAGTGGTTGAGGCTCAGGATTACTGATCAGAAGGTCGGGGGTTCAAGCCCAAGCACCACCAAGATGAGCCACCCTTGAGCAAGGCCCTTAACTCCAGGTTGCTCCGGGGGGATTGTCCCTGTAATAAGTGCACTGTAAGTCGCTTTGGATAAAAGCATCTGCCAAATGCATACATGTAAATGTAAAATGTAAATGAATATAGAAATGCTCTGATCTAGCGACGTCTAGAGAACACAAGTGTAAACTTTGGTTCCCACCAAACAATAGTCCCGAAGACAATAAGGAGAAAGTAATTATTGCCGTGGCGGCTTTTCCCGTAATATGTGACCCCATCTAAATTCGCATAATCTAATTATGAGATTGAGCGCCAAATTCGTCATGGCCATAAAAATGACGAAAATAGGTAATGTATGTTTATTGCTGTAAATGATATATTATAGCAAGGGATTTGAGATACAATACTCACATTTTCATTTATAACATGATCAATACTGAAATGAATGATTTTATTGACACTACGTTTGATAATTTTGAGTGGGCTTCCTAAAAATTGATGTCAATCGTCTCCAACTATTAGGAAGATGTCATTCGGCGCATTCAGTCTATGTAAAAAAAGTCAAAATTGCCAAAAATGGATATGCATTTTTCATCAGACAGCAACGAAATGCATGCAACAGATCTACAGATGCACACATACGTGCATTTGTGAGATGTTTTGATACCGTTTTACCTCCATAGACCACTCCCATATCTTGGATGCAGTGATGCTACAAGCAAGCTTTATTCACCTCTTCTACATCAGCAGACACAATATCATCCTGTTCCTCGTCACGGCCGCGGGCAGTCTGGGATTGGCTACTCCTGCGGGGCTGAGGGTTCCTGATGATATATGATGACGCCGACTGACTGGAACTGAAAGACACGAGCGGATTTTACCTCAAATGTATATAACGAAGCTGTTTTTGCACAGATTTGTTATAAACAAACACAATTAAATCACATATCTATCAAGTTTCAAATTAAAACTCACTTGCTGGACTGATCTGGAGTGGGCCGCGGTGGGAGGGGCTCCACAGAGAAGAGCTCTTCGCTGCCCTGTACGGCATCAATGCTGGTGCTGGCTAAAGTGAAGGGCGCTGTGGGGCGGGCGATGCCCATTCGCACTGGCACGATCAGGGACTCTGCTACATTGCAAAGCTCTTCCACGGCGTATGGCAACAGAGCCTGGAACACACGCCTGCACTTCCCGATCGGCTGAGGGATGAAGTTGCTGGGGAAAAAAAGATGGCAAACAAGAAATACCAAAGAAATTACACTCTCTGAGTCACTGAAGGGCCAAACATGATGTTATCCTTCTGGAAATTACTGGATTATTAAATGTGGATGTTATCAGAATGGAGACCGATGTTAGGAGATTTGACTATTATGCACCAAAGATTCAAAAACAAATATAGCTGCAAGCAGCAATGCGATTCCTCCTCAAAACGGCAAATCATTTAAAATTGATCAGTAGACGGTTGGGTTTAAACCCTTCCAATGGAGGAATCCAAAAAACATGTATTTCTGTCTGAATCCTAAGCGAAACATTTTCACTGTACAGTGTACAAATCCATCATACCGGACCTTATGGATCCTTGAGGCTTTTTTGTTTCCAATGAGAAATGAGGTATGTACATTAAGACAAATTGGGTGAAAATGCCATCAGGTTGAAAATTGGACATTTGGGCATGGTTTGTAGCGCCCCTAATGGTGAATGTGGGCCATTCTTGGTTTGTGGGTTCATGTTGGCCTGTAGTAACAATGTACCAAATTAGAACTTTTTTGAACAGAAAATGAGACATTTGGGCAAGGCCTGTAGCACCCCCTAATGGCGAATGTTGGCCATTCTTGGTTTGTGAGTTCCTGTTGGCCTGTAGTATCAATGTACCAAATTAGAACATTTTTGACCAGAAAAAGGTAATTTTCGCGTGGCCTGTAGCGCCCCCCCAGGGGCGAATGTTGGCCATTCTTGGTTTGTGAGTTCCTGTTGGCCTGTAGTATCAATGTACCAAATTAGAACATTTTTTGACCAGAAAAAGGTAATTTTCGCGTGGCCTGTAGCGCCCCCCCTAGGGGCTAATGTTGGCCATTCTTGGTTTGTGAGTTCCTGTTGGCCTGTAGTATCAATGTACCAAATTAGAACATTTTTGACCAGTGACTGAGATATTGGGGCTCAAGGAGATTAATAATAATAATAATAATAATAATAATGTCAATTACAATAGATTCCCTCCTACCGGAGGAATCTAATAAGACCAGGAATGTGTATTAAGTAAATGGGATCATTTCCATCCTCATTGGTATAAGTGACTACAAGAAAAAGAAAAAAGGTCAGTTTAGCCAGTCGTACTTTTTCTTCTTGGAAGACGCCATCTCCACACTGAGAATGACGAACACTCTGGCCACAGATCGCAGGAACCTCCGTGTGATGGTGATCGCCTCGTCCCTGCGGCCGGGGGTGTATTTATTCTGAAGCTCTTTTACCAGAGTCCCTAACAACGTGTCAATAAACTGGAGGACAACAAGAGAAAGAGGGCACAGTTATTTGTGTAGTGGCAGAAAGTACTCATTGCACACAAAGTCATTACACTAAATAAAACAGGATTTAGCAAAAAATTACTATAATGACCAATTAAAATCACATCATGTACAGTGGCAAGAAAAAGAATGTGACCCAAGTGTCTTTTAAGAGAGTCCAAATTTAGGTCTGTACTCCCAAGCATTAATAGGTTATGACCATTTAAATTTGAGTATTTTATTTTTTGGCCTATGCTGCAAAAAGGGAGTTACAGTTAACATGTTAATAATCACTCTAGGACAAATCACGATTAAAATTTTATTAGTTGTGCATTTAAGTGTAAAAAGGAGTAACAGAGCACACGCTCAAATAAGCGTGTGAGCATTTGAAAGCAGTCGTGTCGGTATTTTAATACCAACTTGGTATCGAAGTACCAGTACTTTTGACAACACTATCCTGTAGGATATCTTGATAAACCTGGGAATAAATCTTTCCCCGGACCGCTTGATGGCAAGCAGCAAAGTATCCCCAAATCACGATGCTCCCTCCACCGTACTTCACCGTTGGGATGATGTTTTCATGTTGGTACGCGGTGCCCTTTATACGCTATACGTAGTGATGCGTGTTTTTTTCCCAAACAATTCAACCTTAGTTTCATCAAGTCCACAAAACATTTTCCCAGTAGTGTTGTGGAGTGTAGGGTTCACATACTTTTTCCAATCTAAGCTGTCTCTGTTTGAATGACGTATTCAGTATCTACAAGAACAATATAATAATTTGAGTAATTCGTTAAAACAGATTGTGTTTGTTCATTATTGTAACTAAGATGATCAAACCAGATTTAAAAAAGACACGTTTATAAATAAATGCAGGTAATTCCAAAACTTTTACAGCTCTTTATTAAAACCAGCTGTTTCTGGCACTCACAGTGATGTCTGGCGCACACTTGACGATAAGGCAGTGTGTAAAACAGTCCAGCCTGATGGCACCACTCTGCTGGTTCAGATACATCTGTTCCTCGGGTAAGAGGTGAGCGATTCTGCTGCTGGCGCTCAGTCTAAAACAATTAAACACAGAACATGAAAGCTGAATGTGTACAATGCTAATCGCCGTCTCAACGCACTAAACACGAAAAAGTTCTATTAAGGACACTAACGGGTCTTTGTTGTCCTGAGAGCCGAACATGATCATAGACTTCAGAGCATTCCAGTCCTGTAGGACACGCTCTAGAGCCAGCTGAGCAAACCGTGGAGGTTCCAGATCGTGATCAGGCATATCAGAGTCTAAGAGAAACAGAGAGATTCCTTAAACAACATGAAGCCAAAAACAACCCCAATGTCCTTTCTTAAGAAAATGGACTAAATGAACTGTACACTATAAGACCAATGACTCCTATATTATTATTATTTTTTTTTAATCCCCATTTCTCCCAATTTGGAATGCCCAATTCCCACTACTTAGTAGGTCCTCGTGGTGGCACGGTTACTCGCCTCAATCCGGGTGGCGGAGGAAGAGTCTCAGTTGCCTCCGCTTCTGAGACCGTCAATCCGCGCATCACGTGACTCGTTGTGCATGACGCCAGAGACTCACAGCATGTGGAGGCTCATGCTACTCTCCACGATCCACACACAACTCACCACACGCCACATTGAGAGCGAGAACCCCTAATCGCGACCACGAGGAGGTTACCCCATGTGACTCTACCCTCCCTAGCAACCGGGCCAATTTGGTTGCTTAGGAAACCAGGCTGGAGTCATTCAGCACACCCTGGAATCGAACTCACGACTCCAGGTGTGATAGTCAGCATCAATACTCAGTGGGATACCCAGGCCGCCACATTATTTCTTAATGTTCTGTATCACTCAGAAATATGTCCCAATATGAAAGTTGCCTTTTGCCTTTATTAAACTAAGCATCTCATTTGTATTCTGATCAATGGGATTGCCTAAGGTTGATGCATCTATTTTGCAAACACACCTTCAGCGCTGGCGGCCTTCCGGTTCCGGTCTTCTCGGATGCGGGGTGGTCGATACTGACAGTGCTCCACACTCTGCCTGGCAACCGTCTGCACCAGAAACAGCAAGATGTGCTCTCCCCTGTTGGATGCAAACAGAATAAACCACTCTCAAATCTTCTTAGCTGAACAAAGATTGCGTGTAAAGATTCAATTTGATTTTAATTCATCTTGATCATCAGGACGTGATGATCCAATTCCAAAACATTTTCCTCAATTCCTATAAATTTCTTCTGCAACAGTGTAGCAGAACAAATCTTTTGTGAGTTAAGGTGGCTTTGTCACTCAATTCTATTTCTGCTTTTGATCTACCAATTGAAATAACGGTTTATAATTGGGATGCACAGATATGAACATTTTTGGCCGATACCAATATTTTGCCACTTACATTATTTAAATGGTAAATGGTCTGCACTTATATAGCACTTTTTTTATTAACCTTAGAGGTTACCAAAGCGCTTTACACTGTGTCCCAATCACCCATCCACACTCACATTCACACACCAATGGCGGCAGAGCTGCCATACAAGGTGCTAGCCTGCCATTGGGAGCAACTTGGGGTTCAGTGTCTTGCCCAAGGACACTTCGGCATCTGGAGCCGTGTGGGCCGGGATTCGAACCACCAACCCTGCGATTGGTAGCCGACCCGCTCTACCATCTGAGAGTAGAACCGCTGCTCCTTTGCATCGAAAGGAGCCAGTTGAGGTGGTTTGGGCATCTGGTACCCTGGCATTACGCACCCTGGGAGCCTCCCTAGGGAGGTGTTTCAGGCATGTCCAGCTGGGAGGAGGCCTCGTGGGGACCTAGGACTAGGTGGAGAGATTACATCTCCACACTGGCCTGGGAACGCCTCGGGGTCCCCCAGTCAGAGCTGCTGCCCCCGCGACCCGACTTCGGATAAGCGGTTGAAGATGGAAGGATTAAAGTGTTTTTTGACCTTGGATGCATGTAAATCTATTGTATGAGACCTTTACAACAAAACTTGGCATGTTTAAAAACCAAGATGGGTGCTCTTTTACAAACAGAATAATTAAAAGTTTCGTATGTGTTGCAAATCTTGATTGTGAACCAATCCAGAATCTTTTGAGAAAGAATCATTATGCATCTATTTTAGGGATGCATTGGCCGGCAATATTTGTCAGGCAATTACTGACCAAATTTAAACCATCTGCAAATTGGTTTTAACCATGAAAATGCTGATATGAAAAACCGATGGTTCATTTATAATTTATAACTTTGTTAAAACTCTGAATTCAACCATCATTACAGACGTGACAATTGCAAAAATAGCACTAACCATCCAAAACGTGTTGAAACCGGCAACAATGACTTCTGAGACTTCGGTATGGTACTCATTAAAGCTGCATGTTTAATTAAGATTGAAATCCCAATAAGGTCTTGCACAATTATCAAAGCTTGAAAGGCTGCATTTAAAAATAGACTGCAATCAGTGCTTCAGTCAGCATTGTGTAAGCAAGTGCTGGATGGCATTTTCCATGATGCATTACACCATAATAAACCTTAAAAGGGTGCTTTGTTCCTTTGGTAACTTTTCCCATTGAGGTGGTTTACATGCATATGTTGGGAACTGCCCAACTGGCAAAATATCGGTTTGGGCCAATAGTTTGTTCATTTTGATATTGGTGCATCCCTCATCTATTAAGAGTTTGTTTTTCCTCCAACCCTTAAACAGACACAAGTCGGTCTTCAACTTAATTCTCCATCACAACAGAAAAAAACCCAACCACAATAACCGGCTTGATGCTCTACGACTGTTGAACATACCTGCTGTTCGGAGTGGTAACTAGATTAGTGGTGGTCAGCAGTCTGTAGAGCAGATCCAGGCGAGCTGCCTTCTGTCCAGCGATGAGTGTTTTGCATTTACACTTCTCCCAGCAGTCACAGTATGCCGTAGGAGAGGTTCGCTTCAGTCTGGACAAGAAACCAGAGAAAAATGGGTTTGCTCAAAATGCCCATTACAAAAATAAGTTCTGAGATTGACCGTTATTTGGGGTTTGAAAGACCTCAACACTGTATCAAAATGAACAATATATTTTTCAAAACACTTTACACTGAGTCTCATTCACCCCTTCACACACCAATGATGGCAGAGCTGCCATGTAAGGCGCTAGCCTGACATTGGGAGCAACTTGGGGTTCAGTGTCTTGCCCAAGGACACTTCGGCATGTGGAGTCGCGTGGGCCGTGAATCGAACCGCCAACCCTGCGATTAGCGGCCGACCCGCCTGAGCCACAGCCGCCCCCATGGTGATGTTATTCAGGTAACATTTCTATTTGGGATGTTGCTGTTTGAAGGGAAGTGTGTGTTCTGTATAAATGCCCTCTAATAAATCTCCGAAAGTATTGAGTGCTACAGATACCCTGGACTGAACGTCACTGTGTGCTGTGTTGGTGCAAAATGCTGTCTGATCAACTGCAAAGGTAATGCCCAAAAATATGCCATTACTGTAAAATGAGGCCACAATTTGGAAAGTTTGCTTATTGTTGATAGATCAATCAGTTTGAAATTTAAAAATGTGGGAAATAAATGCTTTATATAATGGAAAGAAAACGTATTTATGAATTTTCCTATGTTTACGAGAAATGATTATAAAGACTTTACTAAATGTTAAGCTTAACATAGGGCTATGCGATATGGAAAAAACTTAAGATTTACGATTCGATTTTCCTACATTTAAAAGGTATTTTTCAAAAAAGTAACTCATGATTCAAATAACATGTTCCTTGTTAGAATGCAAAGCAACCTGGTTAGAAAAGTTGTATTTTTCATTATAGGGAAACCAAAGGTGTGTAACAGAAAGACACAAAAAAAGTGACACAGAGAAAGTTGTCCACAGAGTAAAAGCATAATAAATGAAAATAACACCAATGTTCAGAAGAAAAAAAAATGTGTATAAAATAAAACTGCAAAATACCTCAAAACCTTCGGTATAATTTTTTTATCTAAATCAAGTCCATGTAGAAAGTTGTCTAGAAATCAATATCTAGAAATAGTCAGTGTTTACCCTGCCATTATATTAGGGGGGAAACCCAATAATTATTAGGAAATAATTATCTGAATCATCATGGTAGAATGAGATGTGGTTGATTCTTCCAATTAGAGTCCATTCATTATATGACTTGATATGAAGCGCACATAACGGTCATGTATGTTCGAACACTATATTATAAACATACATTTCTGTTGACATCTCAGAAAATGTAGATTAGTGCTTCATGACTTAGACAAAACATAGTTATTGTTTAAGCCGGTGTAAACATGCATGATGGACAAAGTTTACCTATAGGTCACACTGTACAGTCATACTGGAAATATTATCTGCTTTTATATCAGTCTCAGTGTTGTTAACCTGTTATGTTGGAGCACGCAGCCGTGCATATTTCCACACATGTACATCTTATCAGACTGAGTGCTGTGAACATTCGTTTTTCCTCTTTTATATTCAACCATTGGAGGACTGACGGTTTAATATTTTTTTGTGTCTAAAAAGTCATTTAAAATGAATCTGAATTTATTTTTATTTTTTTATTGGGCCCACTGGGTCTCCCGGGACTCAAACAGAACATAAAACATTAAAAGATTGTGGTTTCCACTCACTTGCAGTCGTGACCCTTGTGGCAAACTCTGGCACATTCAGTGCAGCAGCACAATGACTCCAACAGACCGCAGGTTCTGCACTCAAAGATGTCCTGCATACACACAGCATGGCTAGTTAACACCACACGACTACAAACATCAGACAGTCCTGCTCTGTTATAAAGACATTTAGTGCAGACTACGGTCTCAACTTTGTGCTTTCACCTGGTTAATGTGTTCAGCTCCAGTCCAGGTGAAGCTGCAGGTGTCGTTACAGCAGAGAACATAGAGGGGAGAATCATCTGGATTGGTGCCTGAAGGACAGATCATCTCCATGAAAACAGATGCCGTATCCTCCTTCTCTCCAAGACCGGGTTCACCTGCACAATAACAAGATCTAGATTTAGAAAGCACAACAGCACTTGCATTATCAATAGGGCTGGGTAGTGATACAGATTTCCCGATTTGAGTACGATTCGGGGCAGTGGTGGCTCAGCGGTTAAGGCTCTGGGTTACTGATCAGAAGGTCGTGGGTTCAAGCCCCAACACCACCAAGACACCACTGTTGGGCCCTTGAGCAAGGCCCTTGAACCTATCTGCTCCAGGGGCGCCGTATCATGGCTGACCCTGCACTCTGACCCCAGCTTAGCTGGGATATGTGAAAAATAAATAATTTCACCATGTATATGCACAAATGTATGTATAATGTGTGACAGTTGGTCAAATTAATTAAATTAAATTAAATTAAATTAAATTCATATAGTTATAATGTCCTTTTTTGCTTCTATATCAAACACATTCTCAGATACCTTCCAACTACGTACATTACGAAAATATTTTACAAATTGTATTAGTTTGCTACATTTTCACATTTTAAAAACCAAATCTATGTATTCAATCCATAAATGTGATATATTGCACATATATTTTGTCACATGTTTATGGTTTACACGCATAATTTGTAGCATTTTCAAGTATTTAAATTGATTTGTTGAACACGTGCAAAAAAAAAACGGACTCCGTAAAAAGGGTTTCTGTGGGGTGGCTGTGGCTCAGGTGGTAGAGTGGGTCGGCCGCTAATCGCAGGGTTGGCGTACTATTATTAGCACACCATTAAGATGAGGTTCTAAGATTACAGGGAATACCTCTTTTAAGAGCTTAGTTGGTATTGTATCGAACATACATGCCAAAAAACTAAGTCATTAATTGTTTACTCACCCGTGTTGTTACAACCCAATATGACTTTCTTTTTCGTACCACAAGGAGTATTTGTGAGAAGAAACAAAAGTGCTCAGTGATTTCACAATGGCAGCTTATGGTGAGCACCTCTTCAAGCTTCACATGAACACAAAAGTTTAATTCAGAAGTCTAATAATTATTCCATGAGACTCATGAATGTTATGAAAGAATACCATAAAGTTTGGTGAGAAGCAAAACTAAACCTAATGTATTATTTAGTGGAAATGTTGACTGACCGTTGATCTCCGGTCTGTGTTCATGATAGGGCACAAGAGCAACAGTTCAAGCAGACCCCTTGTGACATTGGGGCGTTAAAAAAAAAAAAACGCTGTTTATCTAACAGGTCCTCCACAGTGATAGTGACAACAGAACACAACTGCACACAAAACGGACAACAGAACTTACTAAACACGTCTGAAGAATTTGAAGCCAAAAAATTGATGCATTTTTATGCCCAGCCTTGTTTTTTCGATATAATGTGCCGTCGCTCGTCACAGCTGGGAAGGACAAAAACTCAAACTTAGTAACGATACCTTTTATCATGTGTTGTTGGCAGTCCGGTTAGGACACTGTGTAACTGTGGCTGCCTGTAACCTCCTCTGTTTCTGTTTGATTTCAGAGTACTCCATTAAAAAAAAAATAAGGCTAGGCATAGAAATGCATCAATACTTCAACGACAAACTCTTCAGATATGTTTAGTAAGTTCTGTTCTCTGTGCAACTGTTGTGTTCCGTTGTCACTATCGCCTTGTTTTTAGATAAACAACGTTTTTGCTTGAACGTCCTATGTCGTGAAAACGGTCGGTCAACATTTTCACTAAATACATCAGATTTTGGTTTGTTTCTCACCAAACCTTTTCGTATGCTTTCCTAACAATCATGAGTCTCATGGAATAATTTATTAGACTTCTGAATTATACTTATGGGGTCTTTTGAACCTTGAAGAGGTTGTCACCATAAACTGCCATTGTACGACATCCCTGAGCACAACATTATTTCACAATGTATCGCTTTGCCATATAAAGTCATAGTCAAGTCATTTTTATTTGCATAGCACTTTTCACAACACATTGTTTCAAAGCAGCTTTACAGAACATCATACTTAGACAAACTGTGATATCACTAAAGTCTTAAAGAGTCATCAATGTGCAATTTAAATGAATATGATTGAACATTTACATTTATGCATTTGGCAGATGCTTTTATCCAAAGTGACTTACAGTGCACTTATTACAGGGACAATCCCCCCGGAGCAACCTGGGAGTTAAGTGTCTTACTCAAGGACACAATGGTGGTGACTGTGGGGATCAAACCAGCAACCTTCTGATTACAAGTTATGTCCTTTAGCCAACTACACCACCACCGCTCCAATTGAGCAAGCCGAAGGCGACTGTGGCAAGGAACACAAAACTCCATAAGATGTTGGTTAATGGAGAAAAATAACCTTGGGAGAAACCAGACTCACTGTGGGGGCCAGTTCCCCTCTGGCTAACATCATGCATATAATGCCAATATTACTCATGTATAGTGCAGTCATGGTTTCAAATTATTCAACTAAGTAAGTGTTAAGGTCGTGTTTAAACAAAGATTTTGTATGAACTGTAAATGTAATGACTTATGTCTTTGAAGTCCATCCTGGCTTAACTGAAGATCACATTGATGCATTGTCCTTTGTACTTTGGTAGATGAAGGCCTTTGTTGGCAATTAATTGATAGTCTATGTATTCCATTTTAAGAGTGTAGTCCATCAATAGACAAAAGGTGATGCAGAAGAGATCAATGAGGTGCGTCACTGATTTCAGCTCATCTGGCAGGTCATATCGGTGAGGTTCAGTGGACTCAGTCCTAAGTCCAAGTTTCAGGCAGTGGCTAATGAAGTATCTGATGTCTTACAGTTGGAGTTGGCATCAATTAATCCTCTGAAGTTCATCATAATAGACCAAAGTGATGTATGGCTAGCATCGGCTGTAGTTTGTCTTCATCCCTCAGCGACACGTAGCAATGGAGTCCGACACAAAGCAGGAACGGAGGTGGCTATGGCCAGCTCCGGTGACCTCGGGATATTAATCTTGGTGTTAAAACATGGAAACAAATATTATTATATTAGCATAGATGCCATTCAATTTATTGCAGAAATATAGATTATGAGAAATGTTTCTGGTTCCGCCAGACCTAACTAAAGCAGCCTAATTGTGGGTTGGAGGATAAATTAGGTGCATGTCTGGCTAAATAAAGGAGTCTTTAGTCTATACCTAAACTGAGTGTGTCCATGTCCCAAACAGTGTTAGGGAGACTATTGCATAGTTTACAGAAGTGCATCGATCGATAATCAAATTATATTATAGCTGCATATTTTTAGAGGTTTTTGGTCCAATAATTAGTACATCTGTTTTGTTGGAATTGAATAGAAGGAAATTTCTGGCCATCCAATCTTTGATTTCATTGATACATTCTGCTACTTTGGAGAATTGTGAAATTTCGTCAGGTTTCGAAGAAATATAAAAGTTGGGTGTTGTCGGCATAACGGTGGAAACTTATTACACAATTCCTGATATTTTCTCCCAAGGGAAGCATACATAAGGAGAAAAGCAGAGGCCCTAAAACGGATCCCTGTGGCACTCCATACTTGTTTGATTTGACAATTCCTTATTTACATAGACAAAGTGGTGGCGGTCTGATAAATAGAACCTAAACTATGCTAATGCAACTCCAAAAATGCCAACATAATTCTCTGTCCTATTCTATCGTGTCGAATGCATCACTAAGATCTAAAAGCACTAGGAGAAATGCAGCCGCGATCAGATGATAACAGCAAGTCATTAGTAACTCTGATAAGTGCAGTCTCTGTACTGTGATGGGGCCTAAATCCTGACTGAAATGGTTCATGTATACCATTTCGTCGTAGAAATTAACATAGTTGGGAGGACACAAACTTTTCTAGTAATTGACATAAATGGGGGATTTGAAATCAGTCTATAATTAGCCAGTTCTCCAGGATCAAGCCGTGGCTTCTTAAGTGGTTTGATAAATGCCATTTTAAAAGTTTCTTGGGACATGTCCCAAAAATAGCACAGAGATAATATTAAGATGAGGTTCTAAGATTACAGGGAATACCTCTTAAGAGCTTAGTTGGTATTGAATCTAACATAAATGTTAGAAATGTATGAGACACTGTCTTTGAAGTGCAGTGACAGTTGATTGCATAATTGAAATTTAGGATTGTTGTGGTTATTTTCTATAAGTTTGTTCAAATATGCTGACCTGGTAGCTACAGACACTATCCTTCCATGCACCGTGAAATACATCTAATTTTGAATTCTTCCGCTTGTGCTATATTTTCCGAGATGCTCTCTAAATTATTTAGTGAGGGGTTTTTGTTTGGTAGTTCGGGGAACAGACACAGTCTCTATATGATATCTAGGTGAAACAGTCTCTATTTGTTGTAGTTTATGTGACCTGTGTGACATAACAAGGCAGCTAGCAGAAGTTCGGATTAATCAGTTTGTCTGCTTCCTGGCCTGTGCCCCAGATAGTCAAATACCAATCACTATTTAAGACTGAGCCAAATTACTAAAGAGGAGAGCGGCACCTTCCCTGCAGGAGCCTCTTAGCAAGTCAGGTCTACCCCAAAAATGATTACAATTGTCTATAAATGCAATGCTATTCTCCACTTAGACATCCAGCCATTCAGTGACACTAATCTACAATAAACCTAGTCACCATGATGAACAGGGAGGGGGGCCAGAGCATATTACAGTGTCTGACATAGTTTTTGCAAGTTCACACTCCTCTTTAACATGAACTTTAGTGATCTCTGACTGGCGAAGCTGTACATCGTTAGTGTCAACATAAATAACAACTTTAGAAAATGTTAAGCATTAGCCAGCACATGCCAATTTGATCTAATGTCAGACACTCGAGCCCCGGAAATGCATTTAACAATGGTGGCTGGAGTCTCTACTTCCACATTTCTTACAATAGAATCACCAATAACAAGGGCTTTTTCATCATGTTTCTCAGTGGGTGCATCACTGAGTGGGGATTGGAAACACTAACATAAACGGGAGAGCGGTGTTGCTTTGCCGAGCATGCCGCCAAGATGTCACCCAAACACCCTGCTGCGGGGGCTCTACAGCCGGAAACAAAGTGTATGTTGCTCGCTGTACTACCCGCATCCAAACGAGTATCTACCAGCTTCTCTTACTCACTGACCTCCACTAGCATTCGGATGCATGTCTCCAACTCATTAACCTTCTCCGTCAGCCTGACAAATTCCATACATTACATGTAAATCTCTCACTACTGACGGAAGAAGCTATAGTAAACATGTGGCATGCAATGCAGGAAGAAATAACATGAGCGGATGCCATGACTTACCACAATTGTTTGTTGTTGTTGTTCATGGATGCTCTTGAGCAGCGAAGGTTTGAGATTGATGTGGTTCGATGGGGTTCCTGATCAGCAGAGGTTTGAGACTGATGCAATAATCCTTTTAAAACACAGAGGAGAAAACGAATCCACGCAGTCGAGACGCGATGTAGACGCGATGTAGGGGGGGGCGAGGCGAAGCACGCGGTAAAAATGGCAAAGGATAAAACGATGACGGTATAAGAATAACGTATAAGTGTGCCGGCAGCAACTGTGTTATAACCACTCAGGGGTGAGTAAACAATGAATTAATTTTCATTTTTGGGTGAACTATCCCTTTTAGAAAACCGGCTGTTCTGTAAAGAGCATCTGTAATTGAGGGCATGTTAACGAGAGAGGACTCGAATGGCTTTATCAATTCATTGCAAATACGAGTGATTTCCTCTCATTGTAGAAGCGCATAGAGTAAAAGATCATTCTTGGGAGTTAAGAATCGAGATTGCGCAAATATAGATTGTGATGCATAGGAAAATTTATATTTTTACCCAGTCCTAATTATCAAGTACTTTATAGTTTAATAAAAATATACATTTATCCATTCGTTAACTCTTTGCATCAAAAGCATTCAGAATGTTTGTTTTTCTATGACCATTTTCCACCCCTTCCCTGACTGCATTTATGTGCTTACCTTTGGCTATTTTTTGGGCTGCTTCTAGAACAGTAATGGCTGCTGGGTACGCTCTCCCACTCACTGCCAACATGAATGAAGTCATTCCACGAGCATCCCTTTCACACAACAGGAAAATAAACACTCAAACAAAACCAGAAAAGAGCAGCACATTGCTAAAAGACAGTCAGCTTTCAATGCCACCATTCAAGTAACACATACTTGGCAGAGAGCAGCTCTCTTAAATGAGGTCGCAGAACAACACTGTCACACATGAGCTTCAGTATGAGGTGCGCGTTAGCCTTCCGATCTTTAGATTCCACCACTGACTGTTCAGACGAAGGTCCTTTAGAAGAAACAAGACAATTAGAAATGTCTACAGTAAAATCTGGGTGATGAAGCAAAACCGGTTTGACGTAGTGAATCCTTTGGGAGGCCAGTTCACGTACCCGGTATGGTAGAAGTGCTGGGTCCCTGGCTGGTGCCTGTGGAAGCAGTGGTGAGGGAGCCCACTGCAGGGGCCAAGATGAAATCAATGTCACCATCTAGCAGAGAAGATGGTTGAGTAAGACATCCAGTTATGGCATGCATGCCACACATCTATTCATTATTCTACTGGCTTCGATCCAAGAGCTGTTGACCTTACCAGGATCCATTGGTGGAGGGTCTGGTACCCAACTGGGAGGCGCAATAGGGGGTGAAACAGGGTCTTGGTGATCGCTGGATGAGGGACCAGATTCGTGGCGCCCCAAACCTGCAGCACGGAGCGAACGCCTCATCATCTCTCTCAAGCGCAAGCTGCAGAAAAGAGATTAAGAACATACTATAAAACATGCCATAAGGGGAATCAGAGATGAATAACTGCATTTTGAATCAGTTAATTGAAAAGGACAGTTTGAACTGATTCATGGAAATGAATCAATCACTACTGAATTTTAAATTGGAGACATGATAAAAACATCTCAACATGTTCACACTCCTGAGTCACAAGATGAGATGCAGTTTATTGTTCAACCAAAATTCCAATAATAACCAGAAGGGAAAAAAAAAAATTACAATTTGGTGCACAATGTGGACCTTAAACTATAAACAAGGTCAAAACACACCAGGGACTCTTATTTTAAAATAACTAAACTCTGCAAAAAGGGTCTCTTTTTCAGGATGCTGTATTTTAAAGATAACTTGGTAAAAATCCAAATAACTTTACAGATCTTTATTGTAAATTTCCATGCGTGTTCAATGAACCATAAACCATTAATGAACATCCACCTGTGGAACGGTCATTAAGACACTAACAGCTTACAGACGGTAGACAATTAAGGTCACAGTTATAAACACACCAAAAGAAAGATGCTCAGGGTCCCTGCTCATCTGTGTGAATGTGCATTAGGCATGCTGCATGGAGGCATGAGGACTGCAATAAATTGCAATGTCCGTATTGCGAGACATCTAAGACAGCAAGGAGAGCTGATCGCCCTCGCAGTGGCAGACCACATGTAAAACCTGCACAGGATCGGTGCATCCGAATATCACACCTGCGGGACAGGTACAGGATGGCAACAACAACTGCCTGAGTTACACCAGGAACACGCAATCCCTCCATCAGTGCTCAGACTGTCTGCAATAGACAGAGAGGCTGGACTGAGGGCTTGTAGGTCTGTTGTAAGGCAGGTCCTTACCAGACATCACCGGCAACAACGTCGTCTATGGGCACAAACCCACCTTCGCTGGACCAGACAGGACTGGCTAAAAGTGCTCTTCACTTGAGTCGTCACAGTTTTGTCTCACCAAGAGTGATGGTCGGACTCTCTGCGTTTATCGTCGAAGGAATGAGCGTTACACCGAGGCTTCTCCTCTGGAGCGGGATCGATTTGGTGGGTCCGTCATGGTCTGGGGCGGTGTGTCATCGGACTGAGTTTGTTGTCATAGCAGGCAATCTCAATGCTGTGTGTTACAGGGAAAACATCCTCCTCCCTCATGTGGTACCCTTTCTGCAGGCTCATCCTGACATGACCCTCCAGCATGACAATGCCACCAGCCATACTGCCCGTTCTGTGCGTGATTTCCTGCAAGACAGGAATGTCAGTGTTCTGCCATGGCCAGTGAAGAGCCCGGATCTCAATCCCATTGAGTACATCTGGGACCTGTTGAATCGGAGGGTGAGGGCTAGAGCCATTCCCTTCAGAAATGTCCGGGAACTTGCAAGTGCCTTCATGGAAGAGTGGCGTAACATCTCACAGCAAGAACTGACACATCTGGTGCAGTCCATGAGGAGGAGATGCACTGCAGTACTTAATGCAGCTGGTGGCCACACCAGATACTGACTGTTACTTTTGATATTCAGGGACACATTATTCCATTTCTGTTAGTCACATGTCTGTGAAACTTGTTCAGTTTATGTCTTAGTTGTTGAATCTTTTTATGTTCATTCAAATATGTTATATAAAGTGAGAGGACGTTGCTGAGTTTTAGTTATCGGCAAAAATCAATGCCGATAATTGCCGCTAACCAATAGTTCCAATCACCACAGATTTTTCGGTAAAACAATTTAGATATAATCCCCAAAGTGAGCCAACTTCCAGCTTTTTAATACTAACCCACGGCTGCTGGACGATCCTGTGCGGTTGCCGGAGCTGTTGCTGGATACCACTGAAATTGCATTAGCAATGGCCTCCACTGCAGACAACCGTTCAGCAAATGTGTTCCTTTCAGACCGCTCTGCTTCTGAAACACATCAACTGATTGAAGTCATATCACATTGAGCTTTATAAAGATTTAATACTGGCTCCGTTCTAAAAACCAACCGAGCTGCCTTGCTGTATGCAGTCTGCATCAACAGAGCCATTGACATAAGGAGCTCCAAGCAACAGTGACTGCTCATATCTACAAAATAAACACAGTGCATGTTCACCTTCTTCTTCCTTGGTTTCCTTGTTGCTGACGGGGAAGCAGACAGAGACACACGCATGGAGGATGTTACGGTTGCCGTCACAGCGGTGTCCCAGCAGGGCGTCCAGAGCGTGAGGGTTCTGCTCCAGAAGCATGGCCTGCTCCAGACTCATCAGATACTGCCTGCACGCCTCGTAATCACAGCGCAGAACATGCTGCATCAGCGTCTGCTTCTGAAACATAACACCAAACACAATCCAGCAAAATAAAACTACATCTCTCAACAGCCGCCTACCACTCTAGTGAAACTACGATGGTGCTAGGGTGTTCTGGGTGATCCAAGCATTTGCTTAGCTAAGGGGGTCAACATTATGAAATTTGGCTGATGTTGAATTGTCATACTTCTTAAGGTGTATGTGTATTAAGCATGCATAAACCTTAAGTCATTTATGCATATTTAACTTGGAATCATATAAAAAAAATTAATATAAGGATTTAAAAACGTGGAAAATATTGCACGGAGGTAGAATGGCATATAAAACAAATTATATACCATTTTTTATATTTCCAAATACTTGATAGGTCTCTTAAGCTTAGTGTATACTACACGACTCAAGCTCATCGCCTTTGATGTTTTAAGTTGGCGACTGGTCAGCAACGAGAAGTCTCGGATCTCACGTCAAACGGTCTCGTTGTATGCGACAGGCCGAGACAAGTCCAAGGTGCTACGACGGTTTTCAAAACAGCTTGATATCTAGACATCTTGTCAACAGGTGTGCGCACAGTCCCGACGAGCAAAAGATTGACAGCCAATGAAATATAGAGAGAGCACAAGAGGAGAGCAAGGTACTATGAAGCAGAAGACAAAAAATAATTTGAATATAAAATGAAACCTCACCCACTTCTCCCTAACCGCTGTATTTATTATATTTTTTCTTTGCAAATTAAGGCAAATACACATAAAAACGAGCACGAGCCGTTCTTTCAAGTTTGTAAAGAGGAGAGCAAGGTATTGGGTAGCAGGAGACAAAAATAATAAAATAACTCACCCCCAGGTCCCTAATCAATGTTTTTATTATTATCAGCTGTCTTTATCATTTTTTTCCCTTTGAAATGATGCCAATAAGAGCATTATCAGAAGTATAAACTGTGCGTTTGTGAATTAATTTTATCTTAATTTGAAGATGCATTTTGGACAATTTGTTTGAAATGGGATGATGCTAAATGCAGCTTTTAACATCCCTTTTTCTTTTGTTGCCGGATTGTGGATTTAAAAGGAAAATAAGCGTACAACTTAAATTTAAAGCGAGCGCATGAACTTGTACAACAGCGACACCGATATGAGCTGCATGCACACTAGATACTCAATTACAGGTAGGGCTGCAACTAACAATGATTTTTATAATCGACTAATCTAACAATTATTAGAAGGATTATTCGATTATTCTGTGATTTCAAAGATTAATCATGAGCTCTTAACAGACTATTCCACTGTTGACCACCAGGGAATTAAGGTAACGTTAACGTCTCGATTTTAGCAATAAATATGACAACGAAAATGACATTTTCAAGTCTAACATATTAGCCAACCAGTTAGCTGTGGTGTTAAGCCTACATTGTGCAGGCTGTGCTTTATAGCGAACGAATGTAGGATTGAACAGACGATAGATAGCCTAGCATTTAGGCTATGCATGCAACGCTGCTAATATTACACCAGACACTTTTAGCAAAGTTTGCATTCTTGATCTTTCAACACGCGTATATCCAGATCATGGTAACATTTTATCTATATGTGAGATGAGTGAAAAAGACTCAAATGATAAATCTCTTTTAGTTAGACTAGATTGACCAAAATGCTAAATCAAAGTGATTCTAAGCGATTAGAAAAGACTCAAATGATTGTCAATGACTAACATAAGACTAAAATGCCCAGACTTGTCAACTTAAAAAAAAAAAAAAAAAAGTACATGGTTGACTAAATATGACAAAAACTAACAAGGACATTTGACACAGGACTAAGACTAAATTTAAAAATGGCTGACAAAAGTAACACTAGAACTGCTCTAAAATAAAACTACAAATCTGCTCTAAATGTCATGTTTGCGTATAATTAAGAGAAACCGTGCAGCCATTTTTTGTGCTTTTCTTTCTTGTCTTTTACTTTTTTGCACTTTATTATCATGCAGTAATACACAGGCACAATGATTGATGTATATCCACATGAAATCAAGAGACGCTCACCTCGAAATCCAAACACAAATGGTCAAGAGACCACCAGGTGTAACTGTGATGTCTCGCTCGTACATTTGTGAAATAACCCAATACTCGTCTTTTAATACCAGCGCACACATGACCCAAGTCGAGGACAAATGGTCATGTAGTTGATACACTACAGTCCTGTAGGGCAGTGATCCTCAACCTTTTAGACTCCAAGGCCCCCCACTGTCCAAAACAACATTTGAAGGCCCCCCCTTGCCCGAAACTAGACGTGTCTGATTAAAATATTACTCATGGGACATTTTCGATTCTAGAAGTTTCAGAAAGAATCAGTTTATAATTTGTCAGCATACATCTTAAAATAATTTTAAGTCAACTTGAGGCTCCGTTGGAAGTGTGCCGATGTGTGTTATTTTCGTTACGAAAAATGTTCATCAACGTCCTTTTTTCCACGACTAAGATGAGACGATAACGAGACGGCACCGACGTCATTAAACACTAACTGTGACTATATCAACATGCAATATTACTGACGAAAAAAGATGACTAAAATGTAGTTTCAAAAAAATAAAATCTCTATTTCTGTCGGGGAATAAGAGAGACAAAATATTAGTCCTTTTTTTTCTGAATTACAATCCAAATATCCTGTTCATTGGATGCATGAGCAGCAGTTTCCTTTCCTGTGCGCGGCATATCAGGATTAAGCAAGACAATAATCAGTACCATTCAAGCACGACTGAACTGGTAATCTGTTATACCGGGCATTTTCCCGGTGGGCCGACGCCCTTTAGGGCCAATAGGCGGGACTGGCCATCTGGAGAACCGAGCGGGCCGGTGTGTTGGCCGCGAAACGTGCCAAATTGGGCCGCGATAAGCAAAAATGAGCCGGCACGTTATGCAGAACGGACCATAAAATGGTGCCGCGATAAAATAATGACAGCAACAGCTGGACTTGGGAGAAAGAGACGATGATATGAAGGATAACAACAAAGAAATTGAGGTAGGTTAATTTTTTTTTGTTATATTAAGACAACTTAATATGCTACATTAAGACAAGGCGGTGGCGTTACATTATGTAGGCTGTGTTTTATAGCTAAACCGAACTCATTAAGCTAATAGGCTAGCAAATTGTTGTTTAGTAGCTGAAAATTAGCGGCAAAGGTAACTTAAGATTGAGTATAGACCAATGACTTGTGTATTTGGCATGGTGACAATGCTGTGTTTATTTGTCCTCCACATTACCATCAAAATGAATTTGAATAGGTTATAAAAACGAATTGCCTACATTATTATTTCCCGGCCCCCTGGTTGAGAACCACTGCTGTAGCGTTCGCACCAGCATGACGAAAAACAGAACTGCGAGTCACAAGTGTAAGCTTGGCTTTACTTGTAATTGGAACCCAGCCAACCTGAATAATATATTATATTAAACCGAAGCACTTTGCATTCACTAGCAAATTCATCACTTAAGTTTTTGGGGGAGTTTGGCATGAACCATTGCAGATGGGGTGCACATTAGTCAGAGAGTCACATATACAGAAACACAACACATTTGACAAAGCAGCTGCTGCATACCTCGACAGCCATGATGATAACGGCGGCCTTCTTTTTGATTGTGGAGTTACTGGGGAGGTTGACGAGAGAGTGAACTCCCATTCCCAGACTGGCGATAGGCGGCAGGTCTAGCCAATCAGGGTCGCGTATTCCACCCATACAGTCTTTAGCCATGGGATAAATGGTGCCATTACCGTCCCTCAAAATGATGGGACTCTCCTAAGGAACACACACGAAGACTTCAGAGGAAAGTTTTTGTTACTTATTGCATGTACGTACATTGTATCAGGCGTTAAGACGGTCTCACCTGACCAGCAGTGAAAATGGCCACATTACTTTCACTCTGACCGAGAAAGGCCAGATTACTGGTGGGGAAATTATTCTCCTGCTCGGCTTTGCCGGTGGCCAAGTCAAAGACGCAGTACCTTACCCAGCTTCCTGTTTTCAAAACAGCATGAACTCCTGCAGAACAAAAAACATCAAGACTCAGGCAGGTGCACAGGGCAAATTCACCAAGTCTTATTTACATTCAAAATGGTCACCTTTGGAGTCAACATTCACAGCTAAAATTTCAGCTTTCTCTGGGATACAAAGTTTTTTAGGTGTGCGCTGAAAACAGTCCGGAACTTTTGGCGTTCCACCAGTTTTAACAACCTGATCAAAAGAAAAGAGAAATGTCTCTCAGCCGACAAGTTTGCATTACAACACAGTTGACCCATGAGCAGAGGTTACGCTACGAATCACCATCTGAGTGAGTTGTAAAATGATAGTTTATATTCTTAAAGCATAGAAGAGTGTGTGCATGTACCTGTAGCTCATCTATTCTGAGGAGTCGACAGTCTTGCAGCAGTGAAGAGGGGTCCGAGTCAGAGGGAGCAGCGCTTTGGCTGTTCACGCTGCTAGACGTCCCTGGAAACTTCACCGCAACGTATGCGCCATCCACTTTTAGCACCTGGAGTTCAAAAGAGAGAACTGTTGCAAATGATCCTTATATAACATTAAACTAAACTCAACAATTCAAACCAGAGTGAGCTGCACACATAGGCAGCAATTTAAGTCAGTGTTGCATTTCAAATCGTCACTTATGAGGAAACAAACACAAACGGTGTGAAGAAATAATGTTTGTAGTTTGTCTCCACTGGTTGAAGCTAGCCGACGTTTGCACCTGCACCCACCTTTCCCACAGGGACGTTTTTAACGTCCTCGACGAAGACCACCTCTCTCAGAGGCCACTGCTCCTCGTTTACTTTCTCCTCTTCCTTCGGTGCAGGTGTTGAGCGTCTTCTCTCTGTGGCACAGCAGGTCATGGAGAAATTAACATCCATTACTTTTCCCGTTATTCACATTATTGCTCGTTTCAACCCTTTGTTTATAAAGATTTCCTGTTTCAGTGGCATACCCAAAATTAAAGACTTATAGCTCGACAAAAGAAACAAGGGTCAAGTGTTTGGCATCACTGTAAAGACAACTTTTCACATTTTTTAATGATATAGATTGTGATTCTTAAGACTCTCAGCTTAAGAAACTGCTGAGCCAAGTGAACCTTTCTTCTAATTTGACATTAAATATCTCCGAAAAGTGCATTTTGTTTTGTTCCCAATCGACTCATCGACTGTACTTTGCTTTGATACGCCAAAGCAATCAAACATTATAGCAGTACAAAAGTAATTTATCCCAGTGTCCAAAAACATCTCCAAACAAATAAATCATAATAATTGTACATAAGAACTAATTACACATGCAAACACAACAATGACTAAAGGTTTGCATAGCATGCAGTAACAAGATTTCACAGAATGAGTTTCATTCTGTGTCATTTGAGTCATCATTGAGTCTGTCATGTATTTGGCGCCATCTCCTGGTGGCCATATGTTATTAGAGTGACTGATCACATTGTTCTCTGCCCAAATATGGAGGACTATCGCCACTGGTTGGAGCAATCTGAACCCAGTCCGACTGGTTTAGCTTTCCATGATGCTGCAGCATTTTGATGATGTCATCTGATACAGGAAAGTATGTGATTATTCTGATTATTCTATGTTCTGTTTATTTTTAAAACAGAACATAGCAGCATATATATGTTCAAAGGCATATACTTTGCTATTACTTATATTTATAGAAGTATATAGTTATATTTTTGTCTGTATGAAGGGATGTAATAGTATGAAATGTTCACGGTACTACACAAACTACTGTGGTATTACGGCATCACAGTATTAAGGTGACTTGCTAAAAATATTAGCAGTTTAATATTCATTTATGAGTTACCGTATTTTCCGGAAATAAACTCACACCTGAACAGAAGTCGCACCTTGTCAAAATGGTGTTGTTCAGAGAAAAACAAAAAGATTAGTCAAGTCTCTGTACAAGTCGCACTGACAGATTGTTTTGGGCAGGTACAAGGACAGGGGGGCAGCCGCACGAATCCTGACTTCCATTCCTTTCATCTGTTCAAAAGTCATTAGCGCTCAGTTATGAAGATTACATTTCCATCTCTATGAAATACACATCTCTATGCTGTAACAGACATTCTGTTTTAGTCTCAGACTAAAAGCTGTTTATTTGTATAGTGACATCTATCTGCGGATATTTCTGACATTTAAACCCTCTATGCTGTAGGGCTGCAACGATAAAACTTTTTATTGATTAATCTAACGATTATTTTTCCGATTAGTTGATTTAATCTAACAAATAATTTGCAGATTCTTCTAAAGATTTTGTATTATTATTACTAGACATAAATAACTCAAAATAAACCATTCATTTACATTTATGCATTTGGCAGATGCTTTTATCCAAAGCGACTTACAGTGCACTTATTACAGGGACAATCCCCCCGGAGCAACCTGGAGTTAAGTGTCTTACTCAAGGACACAATGGTGGTGACTGTGGGGATCGAACCAGTGTCCTTCTGATTACCAGATTACCAGTTATGTGCTTAGACTGCTACACCACCACCACTCCATTCATATTTCAATATTTTATTAAATCACCTTCTCTTATACACAAACAAATGTGCACTGAAGGCCATTATTCTGCAACAAAACTAGCCTTGTTTTAACTGGTAATCTCCATTTTACAGTCTAACATTAATTTTATTTTGGTATTCCTCCTGAAAGTGACTTGAAGTTTAATTTATTTTGTTGTTCGATTGCTAAATGTTCCTTTTACTCGAATTGAACAAGTTCTTAAAATCTCTCCAAACTAAAATTATAGTAATCTACATTTAGCAAAACAACTAAATAATTGAAACAAATGTAAAATTCAAGACTTTCAGGAGGAATATCAAAACATTGTGCAACCTCGAGTTTAGCAGTCCAACATAAAATCATCTTACAGTAAAATTAGTCCTTTGCCTCCCCATTCCACCTCTCCTCATCTTACAGTAATTAGTGCAATTTAACAGGAATATCAAACTATTGCAATCTGCATTAAATCTCAGTGGGGCAAGGAATATAATTGAAACCATTTACAGACTGTAACAGTCACACAGTTTACACCATTTTCTCACTCATGCATGGCCGCTGAAAGAAAACAGAAAATATAAAACGGACAAATAACAAAATGAGATGACTCATGGTGTAAAGTTACGTTAGTGGCGCTGCAGGGATGCTTTCGATTTAAGTGTTCGTTCATGCCGGTTGTACGGATGTGATAAGCCATTTCCAATTTGCATAACTTAAACAGCACCACATGGTTGGGTCTCTGGCTAAAATACTCCCATGCTTTAGATGACAGTGGGCAATTTTTTTTCCTGCAGCTTAAACCAGGTGTTTATTCCATTGCGACGCATGTTATGCAACCTCGACGCATTTCTGTAATCGATGACGTCGATGAATCATCCCAGCCCTACAATGCTGTGCATTAATTATCTGGTTTCCTGGATGGTTTTACTAGGAGTGTGATGAAACAGAGTCTGTTATGATGGACAGAATGTTTAAGCTGGTTGCATAAAGTAGTTTTGTAGAGGCAAAATATTCTGAATTGGCCACTTCAAAACACTTCCACCATCTCTATGACTGATGTTTTCATAAAGTATTTTGTGCTTTGGTGTGCAACGGCCGTGCAGTTCACAAGTGTGGCTTTTAAAATGAAGTGACGATTGAGTGAAACAGAAGGTTGTCGTAAGTTAGAGATATATTTCATCAAGTTTATGTGATGCTATGTAAATGTACCCGATACCGTGCAATACCGTGAATTATAAGCATCAATGGTATGGTAATGGTCTCTTTTTAAAACGGTGGTATACCGTGGCTCCATTACATTCCTATCTATGAGTAAAACAAATAGGGACGCTGTGAGAGCATTCCAACAACATGAGACAAATGGCTATTGGATGAGTTTGATGTTTTTAACAATTACAATAACACGTACAGTGCAAAATTAACAAAAAAAGACAAATGGAGCACTTCTGCACATTTCAAAGCAGTTGTTCAGTTTTGGTCAAATAGCCTGCATGCATTGGAAAGTAGCGCTTCTAAGCTTTAGAATGATACCCATTTTGTGTTGGTTAAGATTGTAGTTTATGATATTTTGAATTTACCCAAAAAAGGGTTAAGCTCGGATTGGCTCCGGGCCCGCATAAAACTAAAAATATCAAAATGTTAATAACTAGTCTTGACCAACACAAAATAGGTTTCGTTCATAACACAGACTCAATGATGACTCAAATGACACAGAATGAAACTCATTAAGCAAACCTTTCGTCATTGTTGTGTAATTAGTCATAATTAGTTCAATTATCATGTTTTATTTGTTTGGAGACGTTTTTGGACACTTTGATAAATTATTTTTGTAATGCCATCTCTTTTTTTTGTCAAAAAGAAATCAATACTCACAATTGACGGAGCAAAAAAAAGTAAATTTTTTTTATTTCTGTGCCACCTTATTTACACAGATTTATAACGTCAAATATAAAAAATACAGGGAAAAAGTTCATTTTTGGTTTAAGGTTTTTTTGTGATTTTTCAGCCATTTCTTAGGCTGAGTCTCTCTCAATCCATATCATTAAAATGTTTTCTTTACAATGATACTAAACACACTTAACTTTTGGATCGCGTTATACGACCTTCAATTTTGGGTATGCCACTGAAACAGGAAATCTTTAAAAGACCCTCAGCGCTTAAAGGGTTAAATCATTTTATAAAGCTTGCACTGGAATTGTTTTAAGCCAAACGCAACCGAAAAATTGGATATTCATTATAGAAACTGACCAACTTTATGATTCTATTAAAATCCTGTAACTATTTTAAGCCAACGTGTGTCGGTTTGTGCGAGGTTTTATTTTTAATCCTGATTTTTTTGGGGCAGGGGAAATGTGTTTTGTTAAAAATAAAGTTATTAACTTCTAGTACTTTGCTACATGCACTTTGTTTAACAAAGCTGCATCATAATAATTGCACATGGGTGAAAACACTGAGCCATGTTAGGCCATGCTTCATTAAAACTGATTGTGGACGTTCCTGAGCCCTGATGTGTTTCACAAGTAAAATAAAGAAGTCTAACTGAAACATAGGCCACTTACAATGCATGTGAGAAATTACAATAGAAAAGGGAAGTTTTTAGACCAGTATATAGTCTGTAGAAGTGCAGAACAGCTGGGGATAGTAGTCAAGCATACGTACTGTAAGGCAGAGAAGCACTGCTGGCGATTGATGACGTGTCACTGCACGTGGACGCTGGTGATGGCGGAGGGCCCATTTCAGTCTTCACCAGCTCCGGCTTACTCTCAGTCCTAAAACAACAATAACATCCATCAGTATGATGCTGAATGACTCTACACACAGGTTTAGCTATAGAACACTAGAGGACTTGCTTGATCTCCTGCGTCTTTGTGCTCTTCTCCATGTTCTTGAGGCTCTCTGGCGAGCGGAGCTGGAACCGGCAGCTGTCGTTCATGTTCCACACGGACTCGAGCAGAACGCCGACTTTAGGGATTCCAGCGTTGACAGAGAAGGCCACGGCACCAGCGTGATATAGAGGGTTATTCCTCAGGCACACCTGAAGGCAGAGACAAAACCACTGTAATCCCTTACGGCAAAACCACCACCAGGTTTGATGTTTTCTCTCTCATGACATCGGCAGTGACCAATAAGCAGCTCTTCCCACTGAAGAAGTGATAAGACACTGTTCTGCTTAGATCTCAAAGGCCGATTGCCATCCATGGTGATGGTGCACAAGGCTGTTTCTCAGCTAAACAGAGAGCTCAATGAGAGACTAAAAAGCAGTCGTGCACACTAGCATGCGCCTCACCTGAGTTCCTACTGTGATGTTGGGTATAGAGGAGATGCCTGCACTTGACTTTGGCTTTTTGTTCTTGGCTCTTGCCTTTTCAAGCATCTTTTTCCGCTGACTAAAAGGCACAACACCCCTGGAAAAACAGAAACTCAGAAGTCACACAAGCATAACAGGACAAACTATGACATAGGCAGATGCAATTCTGCAGGCTCACCACCAGTAAAGGCTGCTCTCCAGCTGAACACAGGAATACAGAGCACAGCAGTGCAGAGAGACGATGCGCTCGCCCTGAAGCTCTGGGAACGTTTGTGCTCCATGTTCCAGTTTAGCGGCCACAGTGCTCAGAGTTTCATCCACCCACGTTGCCACCTAAACACACAAACATGCACCGATTGGTTAATGGACATTTGAGGTCACTTAGTGATAGCGTAAGGGGTGAGAAGTGCTTTTTAAACTCCTAATTTATTCATAGGCTACTATAAAGGGGCTGTTCACACGGAACACATTTTTATATAGTTTTACTATGAATATATTGACTAAAAAGCATGTTAAGTTAAAAGAATAGTTCACCCAAAAATGAAACTTCATTTACTCACCCTCATGCAATCTGCATGACTTGCTTTTGTAGAAACACATACAATGCAAGTGAATGTTTACCAGAACTTTGAAGCTCCAAAGAGCACATAAATGCAGCACAAAAGTAACCCACAGGACTCCAGTGGTTTAATCAATGTCTTCTAAAGTGGTTTTGGGTGAGAACAGACCATAATAAAACTCATTGGATCCTCTAGAGCAGGGGTGTCAAACTCAATTCCTGAAGGGCCGCAGACATGCAGAGTTTAGTTCCAGCCCTGCTCCAAAAAGCCTCCTTGTAATCTTCAAGCACTCCTGAAGACCTTGATAAGCTGCTTCAGGTGTGTTTAACTAGGGTTGGAGCTAAACTCTGCTGGACGGTGGCCCTCCAGGAACAGAGTTTGACACCCCTGTTCTAGGCACTTACATGATTTCAAGCTCGATTTCACTTCCTAGTGCCTGACGCATGCACAGAGTGCTAGAAAGTGCAATTGAGCTTGAAATCATAATCGCCATGGAGACAGCTGATGTCTTGATTTATAGTTCTCACCCAAAACTGATTGGAACGCTTCAGAAGACATTGATTAAACCACTGGAGTCTTATGGATTACTTTTATGCTGCCTTTATGAGCTTTTTGGAGCTTCAAAGATTTGGTCACCATTTACTATCCCTTTAAAAACATGTCGAGACACCTGCACTTGGTTCTAATCATTGTGACATTTCTAGCTTTTTCCTTTTCTTTTAAAAGGTGGCATTAAACAAAACACGCTGACAACTCTTAGGAATACCGCCCCCTCCAACACCTCCGTTATTGTCCCACGTCACAATTATAACAGTGTCCCACAGGAATGCAGAATTCCACTTCACCATGCAGCAATCATCTCACCTTGTTACTCTCTGTGGCCACTGTGGCTCTGATACTGTTGGCAGACAGGTGAGTGATCTTCTCATTGGTCAAACCCAGGAAAGGGACACGAGGGTGATGTATAGAAGGATTCTATGACACAGGAATAGATTTAAGACCATCAAATGCAACGGTTTCAAGAATTCAGTCATTTCTGTCCGCTACATATTGAGGATCTTACTTGTGCGTTTCGATAAGGTTCGGGCTCGCTCCACTTCCACTGGTAGAGCTCTCCTTTAGTGCTGACGGCAATCAGCTCAGAATATAAAGCCCCAATACTCACAAACTTAGTTACATAGTCCTGAAAGAATCCAAGAACATGGAATAAACAACTCAAATAGTCAACAACAAATAAGGATACCCAAAATGAACAAAAATAGACATTTTATCACATCTCAAGTTGTTCATTTAAGACATTACTCATTCACACAGTAACCGATCTTGGTTAATTCATGACTAAATCGATGTTCAATTGTTGTGTGCTCCCTTAAAAACACACAATCCAATACTTATAATCACCCATGTGAAAAACTAAATGCCCCCTTAAACTTAATAGCTGGTTGTGCCACCTTTAGCAGCAACAACTGCAACAAACGCGTCTGATAACTGGAGATCCAGGGGAATTCTGTCCCGCTCTTCTTCGCAGAACTGCTTTAGTTCAGCTACATTGGAGGGTTTGAGCATGAACTGCCCATTTAAGGTCCTGGCACAGCATCTCAATCGGGTTCAAGTCAGGACTTTGACTAGTTCACTCCAAAACATTAATTTAGCTCCGTTTGAGTCATTCAGAGGTGGATTTACTCCTATTCTTTGGATCATTGTCTTGCTGCATAATCCAGGTGCGCTTGAGCTTCAACTCACGGACTGATGACGGGACGTTCTCCTTTAGGATTTTCTGGTAGAGAGCAGAATTCACTCTGAAGCAGCAAAGCATCCCGACACAATCACATGACCAGCACCATGCTATGATTGTGTTTGATTGACGGCAGATGTAACGGGACCCCTGTCTTCCACACAGGTCCACTTTCGACTCATCAGTCCACAGAACATTCTCCCAAAAGCTTTGAGGATCATCAAGGTGTGTTTTGGCAACATCAAGACGAGCTTTAATGTTCTTCTAGGGTTAGCAGTGGTTTCTCCTCGCCACTCTTCCATGGGTGGCATCTTTGCCCCGTGTCTTTCTGATCGTGGAGTCATGAACAGTGACCTTTAGTGATGCGAGAGGCCTGCGGTTCCTTGGATGTTGCCCTTGGCTTTTTTGTGACCTGGATGAGTCATCGCTGTGCTCTTTGGGGAATTTTGGCAGGACGGCCACTTCTGGGAAGGTTCACTACTGTGCCAAGTGTTCTCCAATTGGAGATAACAGCTCTCACTGGGGTTCTCTAGAGTCCCAGAGCCTTTGAAACAGCGTTGTGACACTTCCCAGATTTCAATCACCTTTTCCTCAACACTTCTGGAATTTCTGTCGACCATGGCATAGTGTGCCTACTGGGTGAGACCTTTTAGCCAACTTCATGCAGCTGAAGGAGTTGTATTTAGGTGTTGATGTGATTGAACAAGTTAGGCAGTAATCGGTTCTGGTGTCTCTAGTCCAGCTGAACCCCATCATGAATGCAGTTTCATTGATTCAGGGATTTAGTAACGGAGGGGAATAGTTTTTCCACACATGCCCATTTGGTATTGGATAACTTTTTAGCCTCAGTAAATAACCATCATTTAAAAACTGTATTTTGTGTTTACTCTGATTGCCTTTGTTTTTAATTTTGTTTGGATTTTTCAAGCAATTTATTATGATGTCGACAAAAACTGAAGAAATCAAGATGGGGCAAATACTTTCACAACACTATATGTTCCACGTTTTCTGAAGTCACACAACAGATTTATGGGTCCGCAAATGGGTCACTCAAAAATAATTTTGTTCAGTTTTCGCCCATATATGCAGAGGTTAAACATTTTGCAACTTGTCATAATTCTTATTCATAAAGGACAACTTGTCTGTTGTTCTCGCTTCATTCGTGAAACAAAATTAAATAGAAGTTAACACTAATGAGGGTTAAATGGGGTACAAGACGTAAAATGTGAATTAATAACTTACGTTATAAATAAAAATATTGAACATTGATAACACCAATGCCATGAAATCAAGGGACAAAAAATATTTTTAAATTAAAAATGTTATTTAGCTTTTACACACACTTGTTCAGCACTAATAAGTGCGAAATAAACACATAAATAACTTTATATGTCAGAAGTGTACCAAATGAGGGGATATTTCCAGGCAATTGACCATTTCAAATACTGTATTTTTAAGAGTCACGCCATTTAATTTTTTGTTTAAGGTTAGGCTCTAGAATGATACTTCAATCAATTTATTTATTTGGCTATTTAAAAGCTCTTTCATGACAAAAATGTGTCTGGACATTGTGTATCAAATATGAATCACAACATGTGACAGCTCCTGTTTCACTCTCTGCTCAAGCCGATGAGCCAAACAACCTGCAGTATGTAATTTTCACATGTTTGACACCATCTAGTGGTTATTTGTGGAAAAAGTGGTTTCAATGTTTATATCGATCTATTTAAAATGAGGGTGGACTTGCACAAATAGTGACTTATGTTGGGATAAATGAGAGATTTTAATAAAAGTTAAACTGACTGTAATGATTATATTACTACTGATATTTTAAAATGAGTATTTGCTGAATATAAGCAGCTTGTGCTTAATTAAAATGTTGTATATTATTTTATTGAAAAAAGGCCTTTGAAATCCATGTATTAAATAGGATACAACAGACTTTTGAGTAATATCTCTCAATCATCATTACATTCATGCACACCACAAAAAACAGAGCTTTGACAATTCTGAAATTTACATTTTATAAGATGTATTTAAAGTGTGAACTAATATTTCTGTGTATTTTCATTTATGCAGCGTGCTCTGTCATTATAAAGATCTCATTCTTTTACATTACAAGCTATTGTGATGTCATCCTACCATACAAGCTATTGTGATGTCATCCTACCATACAAGCTATTGTGATGTCATCCTACCATACAAGCTATTGTGATGACATCTTACCATACAAGCTATTGTGATGTCATCCTACCATACAAGCTATTGTGTTGTCATCTTACCATACAAGCTATTGTGATCTCATCCTACCATACAAGCTATTGTGATCTCATCCTACCATACAAGCTATTGTGATGTCATTCTACCATACAAGCTATTATGATGTCATCTTACCATACAAGCTACGATGATGTCATCTTACCATAAGATCCAGAGAGCCAGCAAATAAAGTTTTACAATTTCCCTTTTTTAAAGGTCAATTTAGTGTTTGGTGCATAAAATACATGTGATTAAAAATGTATTATTGAAAAAATGTGATACATTTCAATCCATATTTATAGATAAAGAAGAGGAAGTTGTCAAATATTTGGCATCTCTGAAAAGCCCAGAGAGTCCTCTGATAATACCCCAAGATTTACCACTTTATAAAAACTTCAATAACAAACATCCTACATGAAAATGAATTGCTGGGCCTCAGGAGGACAATGACCTTTAAAGTCTAATGTGTCACACATGATACATAAGTGCAGTTTAATTTTTGTTATAGTAAGTTTAAAAGGTACTGAAAACAATTTAATGTAAAAAAATTTGAGTTTTCGGGCAATTCTTTCATATGTCAGAATTTACAGGATAAAATTTTTCCATTTAGTCTATCGAACGTAACATTTTGCAGCGGCTGAGAATTGTGTCCAATCACAGTCTTCCGCTCACTTGTGCATAATTTATTCCAAATTTAAACAGCAGCTTTGTTTTTGTATTCTTCTAAGAGGTCTAAAGATGACATTTGCAACTATTCTTAATTTACTGATGTTTAAAACAACAATTAAGTAATTCAGAGACACAGTTCTGGATGTGCAGTTCTGTTTTGGATGTGTAGCATAAATAAAAAAGGCATGCAGTTGATCCACAGAATCTTTTTTTATATGTAAAATTGATTAAATCAAAATTAAATTGCAATTACAATAAAGGAAAAAAATTTATAATTATGTCTTAAATCTTTTTTGTCATATTCGTGTAGACCTAATTGACTCTTAATAGTATGAAGACTTAAAATTCAGCACCTCAACAGAAATAATCTGGTATTCTTGGACAGCGGCGGTATAAAGACCCACCTTATCAGGCCACCACTGCAGCTCTTCACCCAGAGTAACCGGGCTCTGCAGAGGTACGCTCTTCTTATCGAGGTTGGGCTCTCCCTCGCGGCTGGTGGAGCCACGCTCCACATCAAAGGAGGCTCCATCCAGCCACCTCCTCTCACGCAGCCTCAGGACCGACTCCCGCTCGCGGAGCAGTTCAGAGTCTCGCTCTAGGGGGAGAAGGAGAACTGGTATGCAATAGGGTCACACCAGTGGGATAACAGTAAGCCACTCTCTGGGAAAGACCCTTAGAATAGTGAGATTTCATACAAATTACATAGTGCCTAAAAAACAAAGTATATAGCAAAACTATTTTACTTCTGTGACACGTGAAATGTAAATGACTGGGGTAGATTTAATTTAGAGCCCCAGAAAGGAGAAAAATATAAGACAAATGGGCTAGATGTAAACAGGTATACATCTTAAAAGATAGTTCACCTAAAAATGACCATTTGGTCATCATTTATTTAACCTAATATTGATCAAAACCAGTATGACTGACTTTTTGCCATGGACCTTTTTTTTATACAATGAAAGAAAATGGTGACAGAGGTGGATCTGCCTAATATAATTTTTTTGTGTTCCACTAAATGTCGTACAGATTTAAGCAATGTGAGGAAATTATGACAGAATTGTCATTTTTAAGTGAACAATCAGTTTTCACAACTGGCTTTTGTTAGTTGGTGGGTCGTATTAGCAGGAAAATGGAAAGATCTTGTCTTGGTGATGGGGGTGTCCAGCATTAGCTGAGGTTCATAGGTTAAAACTGCAGGGGCTTTCAGAGAGGGCTCACTAGGGGAAACGATTATGACCATACAGGACACTGGACACGCTCTCAAAATCACAGACATTCACAAACAACACAAACATGCAGCAAGGTCTTCAAACACTATATTCTGTTTGCAGAGGCTAATGGATGTCTATAAGGGTGTGTTTAAACACATGGTCCGTTTCAGGGCTCTGAGTGTGGTTCGCAGGATTTAAGCGAATCTAACAGAGACCATCATCTCGGGAAGTTGTCAGAGTTAGGTTTGTTAATAATGTGCATTGTGAACAAAAAGTGCTCCGCATTGTATGATATGAGACACTTTCCTGTTTCCCATTTTTCACCATTATTTAATGCCTCACCATGGCAACACCGTTTGATACATTACAATCTGCTTGTATTTTAACATCTTCAATGTCTTGGCATAATGTTGTCTAAATGTGGCGACAAGTCTAACGAATCACCTAGGAGGAGTATTTAAAAGTTCTGTCACCCCCCCCCTTAAAGCGATCAAGCATCCCTTCAAAAGTTTCTATCAGCAGTGTCTAAACAATTTAAACAATTTGGGTAATTGTAAGAGGACTATTTCAAAGTCTGTTTTAAGTGCCACGCTTCCTGTTGCCAGTTGGTGGCGCTACACAATACCCACATCCATATGATTAGCCCCAAAGAAAAAACTAAATGCACGCACAAGATGAGACACTTCCTGTTTCCCTATTTTTGCCATTAATTCAGATCATATACCTTCAAAAAAAACCTTCAGAATTTTAAATCTGCACCGTCTTGACATTATTCAAATTTAAGCAATTCAGGTATACATAAGGACACTTCAAAGTTTGTTAAATGTACAACGCTTCCCCCAGCTGGTGGCACTACAAATGTGACACAATAGCCATACGACATCTGAATGCAACATCAATGTGATCAGCCCACAAGACCAAACAGTCAGAGATCGGTGTGTGTGTACAAAGTTTGGTGACGGTAGCTCAAAAGGGATGACCCATCTTCTAGGTGGCGCTAAAGAGCCCCCCCGCACTATTGCTTTTGCTTATCGGACATACAATGGCAGCCAAAAGTTTGGAATAATGTACAGATTTTGCCATTTCGGAAGGAAATTAGTACTTCAATTCACCAGTGGCATTCACCTGATCACAAACTATAGTCAGGACATTACTGATGTAAAAACATCACTATTAGAAAAAAGTCATTTTCGATCAAATCTAGACAGCACACTCCAACACCTTATCCTTGAGTAATCATGATAAATTGATCATTTGATACTAGAAAAATCACTTGCCATTTTATCAAACACAGTTGAAAACTATTTGGTTCATTAAATGAAGTTTAACGTTGTCTTTGTATTCAAGTTGTCACAGTATGCAATAGACTGGCATGTCTGTAGGTCAATATTAGGACAAAAATGGCAAAGAAACAGCTTTCTCTAGAAACTCATCAATCAATCATTGTTTTGAGGAATGAAGGCTATACAATGCTTGATAAAAGGTGTACACTACAGTCTTCAAAAGACAAAGGACAACTGTCTCTAACAAGGACAGAAAGAGATGTGGAAGTCCAGATGTGCAACTAAACAAGAGGATAAGTACATCAGAGTCTCTAGTTTGAGAAATAGACGCCTCACATGTCCTCCGCTGACAGCTTCATTGAATTCTACCCGCTCAACACCAGTTTCATGTACAACAGTAAAGAGAAGACTCAGGGGTGCATTATGGGAAGAATTGCAAAGAAAAAGCCACTTTTGAAACAGAAAAACACAAAGAGAAGGTTTGAGTGGGCAAAGAAACACAGACATTGGACAACAGATAATTGGAAAAGAGTGTTATGGATCTAAACACCATTGAGCTTTTGTGGGATCAGCTAGACTGTAAGGTGTGTGAGAAGTGCCCGACAAGACAGTCACATCTATGGCAAGTGCTACAGGAAGTGTGGGGTGAAAGGTCAAGTGCTACAGGAAGTGTGGGGTAAAAGGACACCCGAGTATCTGGACAAACTGACTGCTGGAATAACAAGGATCTGCAAAGCTGTCATTGCTGCACATGGAGGATTTTTTGATGAGAACTATTTGAAGTAGCTTAAGTTTATTGTAATAGTAATTATTTACGTTATTAATGTCCTGACAAACATTGTGATCATTTAAATGCCACTTTGGTGAATAAAAGTACCAATTCAAAACCTGTACATTATTCCAAACTGTTGGCCACCAGTGTATAAACAATTTTCACATGAGAGCAACAAGAAATATGGAGAAATGTGAAAATTATTCCAGACTTCAATATTTTCAATTTTTTTTTACTCATCCCATTATATAAGATGTCGTTCATGCCGCCCAACGCCGTTTCAGACCCATCTATTTTGGTATATGGTATTATGATTAATACTTTATTCTCATCTTCCTCAAAGCCTAAATATCTTTAATGCACATTCCAGATCACCTTGCGCATGGTCGACCGCGTTGCATTTGAGAGTATACTTTTCTGACCGCAACCGAATAGGATCACGTTAGACGCATGTCCACTATAACTGCTTTGTGATAATCTTTTAGTCGTTGGCCAGAGCATGCACAGACTAGGACTGTTAAGAAAATCTAGATGACGCGTGGCCAATTTGTGTCACACATACTGTGTGTGGAGGGATCCCGAAGTACACTTTGGCCTTTATACATTCCAGACTGTATCTGCATGAATGTGTGTTGTGAGCAGTGCCTTCGTTGTTTGGTAAAAAATACAGTATTTATGAAGGCGGCAATGGTTGTGGCACCAGCAGTTCCACAAATCTGTCAGAACGTGCGCTTTGGTCTTTACCTCGTGAGGAGCCGAGACGAGACAAGGATGAGCGTCGGAAAGAGGGGTATCCAAAATAACTGATGTCTTCAGAGAACATGGCGTCTGCATCAATGATCACACTGGGATGAGCGGAGTGAATGTCCGCGTCGAGCAGGGACATCAAGTCTTCTATAGAAATATTAAAGACATTGTGTCAAAACAAGCATGTAAGAGTTAAGAACAGTCTTAAGATACACTGTAGCAGAACTGCAACTTTGTTTAAAGCAATAAGCAACAATAGCAGCTGACACTGATATGTCAAAAAGAATATAGCAAGTTTTTTTTTGTTGGTTTTTTTTTTAGTTTAGGGCTGAAACGATTAGTTGACAACGTTGACAATAATAAATTGTCTTTCACAGCTTCAGGTGATGTAGATGGCAAAGTATGAGGGAATTATAATGCGCATCTGATCACGTGACTCGATGTGCATGACACTGCGGAGACTCACAGCATGTGGAGGCTCATGCTACTCTCCACGATCCACACACAACTCACCACACGCCCCATTGAGAGAACCACTAATCACCACCACGAGGAGGTTACCCCATGTGACTCTACCCTCCCTAGCAACCGGGCCAATTTGGTTGCTTAGGAGACCTGACTGGAGTCACTCAGCAGCAGGTAGAGCGTCTTTAAAATTAACACGCCAGCGTTACATCTTTAATGCGGTTATATTTAATGCGTTACAGCTTTATTAAAAGTTAAAATAATACGGAAGCAGATCATGTAAATAACTACAAACCCCGAAACTGGCATTTCTCTGTGCAGTCAACGCCTCTTCTGAGTTTTGTGAATGTCCCGATCTAAGGGGTAGAGATTGAAACTGCTCCGGCTGATACACATTCGGTAACGGGACACTCGTCCCTCGAGCGCACATGCTTAATGCAGCTAGATTATAACGTGATGACTCGAGACTTATTGAGTCATAATATGTGTTACTGTGTGTTTCTTACAGAGATGAAAATTGGCAATGCACAGCTTTATTAATAAGAGAGAGTTTGTTTTTGAAGTGAACAGAAAGATTAGAGGTGTAGTCTTTGCCCCATTATACACCGAAACAAAATAGGTTTGATTTGTTTTGGCTTGTTTTCTAATATAAATACCTAAAACTCATTTAAAACAATGTACATTTACTTTAGCAGCTATACTGCAGAAGAAAATATTATCTGAGAATTGTAATATAATATTAAAAATATCTAAAAATCCTTTAAAAAAAGATGCACTGACCCGAGAAGCAGCATATAAGATATTTAGACTTGCTTTTAGAGAATAGATCTTGAATATACATATATTTTGTCTTAACTGAAGTTGCAGAAAAAAAAATACACTTTATACAAAACACACATTTATAAAATTCACTTATATTCTCTTAAAGCAAGTCTAAATATCTCAAGTAAATGTATCTTGTTTTAAGGATTTTTAAACAATTAATAGTTGTTTTTTTTTACAGTGAATTTCTTTACTGAATTAAACTTAAAAAGTATTTTTCCCCTTTAATTCAGTGAATGTCATTTAGAGGTATTTTTCAAAGATGATTTTGTCCTCTTTATTGTTAGCATGCACGTTTAATATGACCTTTTAAGTCGGGACACAAGCTGAATAATTGGTTCACAGCTAATGATTAATCATTAGATTAATTGCCGAATAATCGTTAGTTGCAGCCCTACTAAAGTAACACAGAAATATGATATATAAATCAGAGGCCTTCTAAAAACACTTTCAAGGAGGAACGAAATCAATCATATCGATGCGTTACCGATCCAGCCTGTTTGTTTACCTCCAGGTAAGTAGGACTCACTGGCCGTGTCGTCGCCATCATCTCCATCCTCATCATCTCTGCTCAACAGGTTGTTCACAGCCAAGTTTACATCCAGGTTTGTGCGCTGGAGCTCTCGAATGATTACACTTCTGGACTTTCCCTGAAGAACCACCTGGGCCTGAAAACACAAGCAAATCCAATGAGTTATAGAATTATTCTGCCTATCAGAATGAAAGTGTCCATTTCCCTTAAAGGGACGGTTCACCCAAAGTATGTATATTCTGTCATTAATTACTTACCCTCATGTGGTTCTAATCCATAATGTGGCTAATTTGTACGTGGACCACAAAGAAATAATTCCAAAGAATCAACACCAAACAGACAATTAAGAAATTTGGCTGAATATAAATTGTCAAACAAATAATTGCGCTTACGTCAATTAAATGTCATATATATTTGAAAAATGTCTTAAGGCGCACATGTGCTTCATACAGCTTTAATAATGTTACATATTTAACTACAAATAAATCAAATAATAAAATAGGGATTATGATTCATTTCAATAACATGAAAATTGTTTGGAGGGGAAGAGTATCAGTGAATAAAAACGTCAATTTCAATCTGTTTCTCACACAAAGCTATCGTATGACTGCTGAAAACTGCACAAGTCAAATGGACTTCTTCTATGGTGCTATTTTGTCCTTTTTTGGTGCTTGGCTGTTATTATTTTATGGTAAACATGCTGCCTAGTATGTACTTTTGGGTTTCACAGGAAAAAATTAAATAATGTATTAAAATAATATGAGGGTGATACAATAACAGAATATTCCCTTTTGGATAAGGTATCCCTTTAAAAAGACAAGAAGGTCTTTAACACATCACCGCAGCCATGGAGTGTGTCCCGCAGAGACCGTTACCTGAGAGATGAGCTCCTCTGGGATGACCGAGGCTGGAATTACAGGCTGTGGCTGACTGCCCAGCAGGCCGGACCCTCTGTCTCTGCCAGTGCGGATCACGCGGGTCTGTCTACGTGAATCACGAGCCGCTGTGGAGGACCGGCCTGAAGACCCTCCTCCTCCAGCGCCGCCTCCACCTGCTCCTCCGCTCCCACTGCCACCTCCTGCGGTTCCTCCGCCACCGCCCCCGCCTCCACTGCCTCCACCGTTCACTCCTGAACTCCAGCGGCTCCTGTCAGGCGAATGAACAATCAGGCTCAGTTTACGGACGACATCATTCTCCCTGTATCTCACATTCAATTCTAAAGCCAAAGTGACCTGGATGCATTTATATTTCTGCCTTGCCATTCTTATCTGAGGTGAAAAGTTTCATTTAAAACACACGTAAAAAATATAATGTTCACAAATTGCAATGCTTTTGTGGCGACTGTGGAAATTAAGCAGCATTGGGAATATCTCAAATGATTTTAATGCATTTATTTGCCCATAAACGTTCCGAAATATTGTGCAATTAAGACATGTTGTTTTGCAATTCTTTATCTCGCTCCTTTCATGCATGAGGGTAGAGACAGATGTTTTAAGTATCTCAGATTTAAATTCAGTAGCAAAACTACATTCAAGTTGGTTCGAATAATTGTAATATTTTAATAAATCAGCATTTTTCATGGATTAAAATGTTCTAGTTTATTTAGTTAAAATAGATGCATGGGAATATTGCCGTTTGATGTGACATTGGTGCATATTAGACATGTGACAGATTATCACGGTAATTAACATGCACGATGATATTGTTATCATGGGCACTTCAAAGTATATATAATAATTATAGATAACCTTTTGCAAAATTTTGTTTTTTCCCCATCAATAAATAATGATTCACAACACAGCATAAATGACATGCACACTCATGTAAACAAAACCAACATGGATTTTATCTATTTACAGTTTTGCACTTTAATCTGTACTAAAAGGACTACACCAGATTTGTATTTGTAAATGTTAAAAATAATTAAACGGTGTGACTGTTCAGAAGAGTCTTTCCATGTTTGCAGCTATGTTGATATGATATGCTACTTTAAGATTTTTGACTTTTTGAGCTGTGACCTATTGCACGTGTGCCTGCCAACTTTACCTGATGGCTGCATTCCTCAAAGCCCACTTACCCAAGGGTGTTGCCTGCCAGTCTGCCCAGTGTGTCAGAACCAGACAGGAACCAGGGCGGATCACTAGTCCTGCCTGGCTTGGAGCTCCTTCCTGTCCCTGAGACACTGCTCAACTTTGAACTGGAAACAAAAGATGGGAGATCAGTTACACATCTATAGTCCCACATGTGGGACCATCACAGAGCCTGGAGATCACAGGCCTATGAGCCAACTGGGGGGAGGAGGGGGTTGACTACCATGGCAACACCCTTGGGAATCAGACCTCATTCCTCAGGCAAGAGCTTTAGGAAAGGTTTCCCCTAAATCATGTGCCATCTTATTGTATGATTGTATGACATGTATTTTCTCTACTAAGAATTTAATCCAATGACATTTTTTCATTCAATACAAAAGCAACATGTTTGGGCTAATCACTGCATCATGCATGTATGGTGTTCATTTATATATGCAAACTTCATTACATAATTTATATAATGTTCAATTTGTGTTTGTCATAGTGGGGACGGAAGAGGTGGGCATACCATGAATTTATCAAGACTTAATATTCAATTCATTAAAAGTTAAACATCTTCGATACAAACAAGCAAATATAAACTGACAGTGAACGCAAAGCGCTTCTCTTTAAATGATCATGTAAATGGTTCATTCACACAGTGTTAATGACATGCAGTGGCACAGAGGAGGAAACGCACAATAACTCATCACGCCACCGAACTAAATACATTTCAAAGGTTTTGTTTCATGACAAATAAGGGCTCGTGGGTTTAAATAAAGAGCATAAAATTTACGTGTGAAAGTGAAGACAGAAACATGTTACCATTGCATAATTTAATATAATTAAAATATATAAAATGTACATTAAGGTTGAAGTCAGAATTTTACACACACTTGGGTTGAAGTCATTAAAACTTGTTTCTTTTAATCCCTCCACAGAGTTCATATTAGCAAACTATAGATTTGGCAAACCTACTTTGTGCATGAGACGAGTCATTTTTCCAACGTTTGTTTACAGACCGATTGTATCACTAAAACACAATTCCAGTGGGTCAGAAGTTTACATACATCAAGTTAACGGTGCTTTTAAGCAGCTTGGAAAATTCCACTGATGTCAAGCCTTTAGACAATTAGCCTATTAGCTTCTAATAGGAGGTGAACTGAATTGGAGGTGTACATGTGGATGTATTTTAAGGTCTTCCTTCAAACTCAAGTGCCTCTTTGCTTGACATCATGGGAAAAGCTAAAGAAATCAGCAAAGACCTCATAAAAATTAAAACATTAAAAAAAAATCATGAATCATCCGAGTCCTAGATTGACATAACCTGAACGGCTGCTCAGCAAGGAAGGATCCACTGCTCCAAAACCACCATAAAAAAGCCAGACTACAGTTTGCAAGTGCACATGGGGACAAAGATCTTACTTTATGGTCTGATGAGATAAAAATTGAACTGTTTGGCCATAATGACCATCGTTATGTTCTGAGGAAAAAGGGTGAGGCTTGCAAGCTGAAGAACACCATCCCAACTGTGAAGCATGGGGGTGGCAGAATCATGTTGATGGGTGCTTTAATACAGGGTTTTTTTAAAACGAGTACAAGTACCATTACTTTCTGATACTCGCCGATACAGAGCTGGATGCTGAATGCTTTTTTTGTTGAATTTATTTTATCATCAAAATGGGGTCTGGGTATCTCAGTGGTAAAAGACGCTGACTATCACCCCTGGAGTCGCGAGTTTGAATCCAGGGCGTGCTGAGTGACTCCAGCCAGGTCTCCTAAGCAACCAAATTGTCCCGGTTGCTAGAGAAGGTAGAGTCACATGGGGTAACCTCCTCGTGGTCCCTATAATGTGGTTCGTTCTCGGTGGGGCACGTGGCGAGTTGAGCATGGATGCTTCGGTGGATGGCGTGAAGCCTCTACATGCACCATGTCTCCGTGGCAACGCGCTCAACATGCCATGTGATAAGATGCGCGGGCTGACGGTCTCAGACACGGAGGCAACTGAGATTCGTCCTCCGCCAAACGGATTGAGGCGAATCACTACGCCACCACGAGGACTTAAAAGCACATTGGGAATTCCAAATTGGGAGACTTTATTTTTTATAAATGTAATAAAATGGTGTTTAAATTAATCAAAACTTTAATTCAAATTAATTATTATTCATTTGAAGTGTTTATATACAGCACAACCCAAAATACAACATTGGAGTTATCACATAGATGTTAGATATTGCCTGAATATAATACAGTTATCATTGATTTATAATTACTATTATTAGTAGTAGTAGTAGTAGTAGTAGTAGTAGTAGTAGTAATAGAGTGAATTACTACAATAGTGATATATTTCTGTCATACTTTTTTTTTTTCATTTAAATGAAGCGTTTGAAGTGTTAGTGTGATGATGGTAGCTTTTCAGTCTGAAAAAGCCAGGCACTACGTGACTCAGTGATGACTAAACTGCAAAACCCTGCCATTTAATTTAATAAGCATGTGCTCTGCATGTGCCTAGCGCCACTAGGTATTTGCTCTTCGTTCACAGTCATCTACAACAAACAGTTCGATGCACATGACAGTGTTTTCCCAGTATGAGCCAAGGAAGAGCTTGAAAAGGTACGTCCATTGCGTTGGCACAACTCTGTCTCTATACGTTAATCAGGAGGCACAGATCTAATCTAGGGTGACTGTTCATGCCAGCTCAAACATGCACTTTCCACAAGTCTAACGGGATATTAATATCTCACCCATCATTGCCGTCAGGCTTGCCGAGCTCCAGACGATCGGGCTGGACGGCAAAACTTATCCTACAGATACGTCCATCCTGAAACAAGGAAACAAAGGAACCCTATGGATGACTAAACAACGACATACTTTTTTTTGTGGATTCAATTCCTTTAAAAGATGATGACCCACATGATGAACAAAGAGAATTACCTCAAGGAGAAATCCAGCATGATTTGGTCCAACCACACACTGTTTAAGTTTGGCCTGCTCCAACGGAATAAGGTGCGGATGACTGCCGAGAGAGAAATGTTAGCCACTCAATCCTCCACTGATGTGGAAAAAAAACTCTAAAATCACTGGATTTCAAATATGTAAACTTGTTGCTAAAGCTTACCTGTTGCAGTTGTATTTGTTGAGCTTCTCTGACACTTCACGGAGCCTGTCGGAAACATCAATAACATTATTAAAGATGGTCTGTTGTGGCTTCTAAAAACAACTCAACGTCTCATTGAGAATGCCCAAACTAAAAGCGCTCTCTCCGCATTATCAAAGACACCGTGTGCGACACGCTCGACTGAATCAAGGGCGCAATCATTCAATTGGTTCCAGCTATGGGCACCACTGGCCAAACGCTTGAAAGGAGGAAGCTGAGAGTGGATGATTATGGTGCATTATGGTTGAAGAGGAGAACGGTACCATTCAAGCGTTCCTTGGAAAAAGTTGGCATTAAACCAGTTGTAAAAACTGTACAAGCACTCTATTCCAAAACGTACGTACATAGGCAGCATTTTAAGGCATTATAGGCATGCTCCCGACACCAAGGCTGTTGCTAAATGTATAATACACAAGATACCTTCTATTGACCACATTATATAGCTCCATCGCATGTACTGCATCCACCTTTTCCTAAGTCCATTGATGCTTTGCTTGATAAAGGAAGTAACGCTCAGATTTCATGCTAACACCGTTGTTGATGTTTAGGCTGCAACTAACGATTATTTTGATAATCTATGAATCTAACGATTAATCATGAGCTCTAAACCGATTATTCAGCTTGTGGTTAAGGATGTCACGATTACCCAATTTCACGATTAAAATGGTCACGGTTATTAAACCGTAAGAATTTGTAAGCTACGGTTAAAAACCGGAACGAACATGTTGTCCATTTAAAAACATTTTTGTCTTTCAGTGTGGGTCAACTAGTTGCACCATGTGTGTGCCCTGCCCTCTGGTCTGTGAGGCTGTTACTATGGTAACAGAGTTCACGTAGTGATTGTCTAGGTAAGGCGGGGAGCGTGCAGAACGTTAACTTTCTGCGCATTTGAAACTCTCAAAATGAAAACATGGCGGAACAGCGCGATCTCCCGGGTTGTATCCGCCGAAGAAGCGAATCAAATCAGACAAAATTCTCCCAAATATCTATCCAAAAAAATGACGCATGAGTTGTTGAAGACGGGTATCCCCAGTATGCAAAACGTGCAGACGAAAAGCGCCAGCAAAAGCGGTGAAAACATCTCAAATATTCCAGCACCCGAGGGATCACCATCCAGAGATTCATGCCCAAATGAAGGTAATCATTTTACACAGCAAATATGATATGTTGTGTACTACTAACCTATTGGTAAAGTCAAACACTGAATTGAAATGGTAAAATCCGAAGAGTTGTTTATTTTAAGTTTAAGAGAAGAGGTTCAGCTTTATATTGCGATACTTCCAAATAGTTTTTCCTACTTGAACAAGATTTCAGCGAGCATAAAAGTGCTGTGATTATTCGGTAATATAACGAGCAGCCGGACAAAGGAGGAAGGTTCTCCTAGCCTGACACCATTTTATTTTAAACATATGGATTAAGTTAGTTGTTTTTTGGTTATTTATATTTAATTTTATTAGGGCTGGGACAACAAATATGCGCGTTGATTCGTCAGACCCAATACAAAGATGGCGGCGCCGGAGCGTAGTAGCAACACGAGTGGCTCCTCAGACTATCAGAAGTGCAAGGCGGCACGCACTCGTTCCTCTAAAGTATGGGAATTCTTTAATTTAAAAGGAAACAATTCCGTGATATGTCACCTCTGCAAAATGGAGATGGCCTTCCATTCTAGCACCACGGCAATGCACCAGAATCTGAAGAGAAGCCACCCGGACTACACGCACGCACGCACTCTGCGCAACAACAAATAACAACTTACACTGACACTTTCCTTTCACCTTAAGAATACTGTGCGCGCGTGTGTGTGTGTGGACGCACGCACGCATTTTTTAAGCTAGGCCTGTGTGTTTCAAGGCGTCAAGGTTTTATTGAATGCTACCTCTGACTAAGAATGCATTACTTTGCACTTGTATAGTCTTTTATTTTAGAATTTTAAGAGCAATAAACATATATTGCAATGTTAAGGAATTCATGTTTTTTTCATGCAGATATGTAAATCAACATGTATAAATTGCTATTAGTCAATTAATGGGGAGATAATCGAAATCAAACAGGAAAAATGAATCGTTAGATTAATCGATGCATCGAAAAAATAATTGCTAGATTAATCATTTAAAAAATAATCGTTTATCCCAGCCCTAAATTTTATGTGATGCATTGAAACATTAGGTACAGTACGTTTTGGTGTCAGAGGGCAGATAGAGAAAATTGCACCTACATAAAAGTACTTTACCTACTTGTTTTCAACTTAGAAGTAGGAATATACATGTTAACCGCATGTCCTAACGACTGCTGCAATCAAACTTAAGTTGTGATATGTCTGTGGAGGGTTTTACTAAATCAGACAATCGTACCATCATTAACTCACATCGTGACATCCCTACTTACGCCCGACTTAAAGATTGCATTAAACGTGCTTTTAAAAATACCTCAGTGACATTCACTGAATTAGAGGGGAAAGAATACTTGTTTAATTCAGTAAAGATACATTTACATAAGCAACATATTTAGACTAGCTTTGAGAATGTATTTTATAATTAAGTGTATTTTTTCACTTTGTTTAACTTCTGCAAGTGCAGTAAAGACAAAATATACTTCATAAATAAATATATTCAAGATCAATTCTCTAAACGCAAGTCTAAATATCTAATATATGCTGCTTCTCAGGGGACTTTAAAATATTTGTATTTTTTATATTATATTTAACATTCTCATGTGCATTGTTTTAAAGGAGTTTTAGATAGCCTATTTATATTGGAAAACAAGCCAAAACTAAAGCAAATCAAAATGTATTTTTTTCGGTGTATAATGGGGTGACTACACCTCTCTCTCATCTTTCCGTTCACTTAAATTCATCTCTAAAAAACAAACTTGTGTTAATAAAGCTGCATATTGCCAATATTCTTCGTGATAAGAAATGCACAGTGACGCATGTATTATGATTCAATAAGTTGCGAGTCATCACGTTATAGTCTAGCTGCATTAAGCGTGCACGCTCGAGGGACGAGTGTCCCATGACAGTGTGCATCAGCCGGGTGCAGTTTCAATCTAGAGATCAAATGACTATTCGACAACTGAATTTGTTTTATTGTCGGCATTGTTGATAACGTCGACTAATCATTTCAGCCGTATTGTTGCTGCAGCGTACGTCCATTCATTCTTTCGTTGTGGTATTGGGATTTCCAGGAGAGGGTGTTTGATTTCATCATGACACATCTAATGTAAACAGATGTGTGTGCTTGCCATCTTGTTACCCTGTTTGTTGATATCAGACAGACGCATTGAGGAAGAGCCGTGAAGTTCTCATGCTTGGGTATTTAAATCGCTTTTCAAGTGGTCCAATCGGACGGTAATACCATTTAAATGTTTTGATTGAGAGGTGGCACGTCACTGCCGTCAGGGACGCATCATTCAGGATGACGTTTACACCTCAAATGCAATGGTGTCACTTGAGGTTTTCATCCAAATCACAAAACGTTTTGCACCTTGTTTACCACAATTTATCCACTGATCATCTGTGATTGGATCATCCAAAACACATCTTAATACCAGCTGTATACAGGGTCTAAAATGACTGCAGTAAGAGCTAACGAATGCTATAGAACGACCTCCAGGTGAAGTCCATAACACCACCATGTCTTATCACAACTGAAGCCGCGTTATAACAAACAAGTCCAAATGAGGTCATTCATCAGATCATAATTAACCAACTACTGTTGTTGTCCAGTGCAGTTCCGTTCACACAGCACAAGTCTGCGGAGAATGCAGCTGCGAGTCTTTAAAATGTGCGGGTGTCAGTTCGGTTCTAGAATGAGGTTGTCACACTCGTAAACAACCATCATGTGTGTGAACACAACCGTATCAAGCACTGAAAACAGGTCTGACAGCCATATTCAGCTGCTGTGTTAACGTGGCCTTGGTCTGTTCTTAAACATATTAGATATAATCCTAATATATTCATAAAACCATAGTAACCACAAAACTACATCACTATAGACCATTTTAAGAATGTAAACAAAAACCAAAAGGAATTAGAACAGTCCAGACGTATTTTCATATCCTTTAAACAAAGTCTCTTTTGACAAAGTCAGTCCACCGTCCACCAGTCTTTGGAACACTCTTGGGTAGCTATTTTTCTATGTAAACAAGCGTCATGAAAGTGCAGCTCCTATCTACAGTTGAAGTCAGATGTTTACATACAGCTTAGCCAAATACAGTTAAACTCAGTTTGTCACAGTTCCTGACATTTAATCGTTGAAAACATTCCCTGTCTTAGGTCAGTTAGGATCACTACTTTATTATAAGAATGGGAAATGTCAGAATAATAGTAGAGAGAATTCTTTATTTCAGCTTTTATTTCCTTCATCACATTCCCAGTGGGTCAGAAGTTTACATGCACTTTGTTAGTATTTGGTTGCATTGCCTTTAAATAGTTTAACTTGGGTCAAATGTTTTGGGAAGCATTCCAGAAGCCTCTCAAAATAAGAGAGGCTTCTTCCAAAATTGGCCCATTCCTCCAGACAGAACTGGCGTAACCGAGTCAGGTTTGTCGGCCTACTTGCTCACAAACGCTTCTTCAGTTCTGCCCACAAATGTTCAGTCAGATTGAGGTCAGGGCTTTGTGATGGCCACTCCAGTACCTTGACTTTGTTGTTACGCCATTTTGCCACAACTTGAGGTATGCTTGGGGTCATTGTCCATTTGGATGGACCCATTTGCGACCAAGCTTTAACTTCCTGTCTGATGTCTTGAGATGTTGCTTCAATATAGCCACATCATTTTCATTCCTCAAGATGCCATCTATTTTGTGGGCAGGGGTTCTAAACACAATTATGTATTTAATTGTGCATCTTTTCAATTTCTTCCATTCATTTTAATAGAAGTGGCCCGTCTCTGCTAAACAGTCTCTGTTTTGACAAGCGGGAAATGTCCTTGGAACAATGACGTCACTTGACCTCACCAATGAACAGTCCTTGAAATGGTCTATAAAAGGAATGACCTTACTATTAAAATGTATAAAGTGATGTTGTAATGCGGCTCGAGTGTTTTAATCAGTAATCTGGAACCAGACTGTTGCACTTTATTAGCATGTTGCCTTATAAAGCAGTTGCCTATGTAGACAATAAACAAGGCAGCTCAGTAGGTTTTGGAACAGAGCCACAGTCCGTCTTGGCATGATGGCACAACACCAGTAACATCACCTGAAAAATAAGCGATCCAAGAACAAATACAAAAACCAAAAACATGGGATGAGAGTGTGTGGGGAATACTGGCATAGTGCTGCAAGACAACAAACTTGATTGAGCAGTTAAGAGCGATGCAGCGTGAGAGGTACTGCAAATATGAAAAGTTTGTGTACAGTTAATGTGGCGTCTCACACGCTGGGAAAAACAGCACGAGCTGTGAAACAGTCCTTATTATCGTTCATGGCGGCAGCATCCCGTCGGGTATAGACACCTCAGTAATCACATGAGTTACATGAGTGTATTAAAGGTGCAGCATGTACAATTTTCATGTAATATTTGCCTTTTCTTTGTCAATGTATGAACGGCTTGAAACGCAAATTAAACAAAAGAGCCCTTCCCGGACTTCCTAGGTTGCCTATTAAAGCCTGTAGACTGATTTCCATGCAAAGGGAGCGGGTCGCTTTTGCCGGGAAAATCCAAAGGATGTGACGTTTATGCGCGCTCCTGAGAGCCTTCTACTGAATCCCATCTGGTTAAGCGGGAATGCGGTCAATTGACCTTCGTTCGGTTTTGGGGATCAAAACGGACCCTGAATTGGCGTTCTTCTTATGGGACGGGTAATCTTACATGACTGCAAAGCATGTGAAATATAGTGCCATAAGGATTGATCTGTGTTATTTTAGCTAACTTGATCATGCCCGCTAACACGGATGAATTGCAAGCTAACTTGCGTCGTAACTTTCAAATAATTTCAACGATCTTCTCTTTATACTAAAAGTCCGTTATACAGGATAAATTTAAGCAAATACGCTGGTTTCTTGATCGTAGTACAACATATGACACACAAAACATGCAGTGCAACAGTAAAGTGTCTGATATAGTCGCTAGTATGTAGCTGTATGTGTGTATCAGTATGCTATCGCTATGTTAGCCAATAAGTAGTTTTCGTTTAGTCTCAACGTTTGTAGTAAAGCATTCATAACTGTCATTTTATTTATGCTATCTCATCTGTCAGCATGATGCCGGTGGATCACGTTCAGTCTCTTTATACGTTACGTCATTGTTTTGGTCGATGCTCGCGTCTCTATGGAGTGTGTGCACGAGCGCGAGCAACAGCCAGCTGCTGCAGTTCACTGAACGGCCACAGGTGTCACTAATAACAAGCGTTTCTGAATCCTACATACTGTACCTTTAAATATCTCACGATTAAAGGGTATTAACAATAGTAGGACATGTAGAGTCCAATGTTCCAATAAAGTTAAAGCAGTAACAAGTAATAAATGAAACATTAATAAAATCATCCAACTAAATAAATATGTATGGAAGGAATTCATACAAATTATTTATACAATATTAAGAAATCATAATATAATGTATTAAATCATTTAAAAATAAAATAAGGAATATTAATATGAAATGACAATTAATCAATAACCAACAATTTCACGTTAGGTATAATTGCACCTATGGATTATCAGTTCGTCTTCAGTTTGACAGTAAGCTTTTTTATAGGGCTATCAGTTTTAACAGAGAATATTTTATTAGTCTTTATTAAAAAAAGCTTTTTAATCAGCAAAAACTAGGCATTCTCTAGAAAACTCTTCGGGATGAGAAGACTGCATGTGTGTTCTCAAGTTAGATGTTGTGGACTGATATAGCAGCAACTTAGAAATGACGTTGGTTTTGTCAACAATCTCGCCTTCGATACTCCAGAAACCGAAGCAGCGCCACACAGCACTGTTAAGATGTTTTGGTGCAACCAAGATCCTCTCCGACTCTGTTGATCAAATGATCAACGCAGCCGTGCCGCATCTAATGGGTTGAACTGGATAGGCTAACAAAAACAAAATCGTGTCAGCTACGTCATCATCTGGTCTCGCGCGCCTCCCGAGGCACCTCAAATTCGAATGCACGGTTTTTGCATTAGAATGTGTATTTTATTATTATTTTATCTAAACAATGTGGTGAGAAATGCAAGAATATGATATATAGTATCTTACAAAAACATAAGAACTGATGCATTTATTCTTGCTGAACTGGTAGAAATGGTTTCCATGTTGCATCAATATATAAGCACTTCAAACAAAACATCACCCACAATCCGTTTTACATCCATAATGTTTTCCCAAGTGAAAATAGTACATCCAAAAATGACCAATAACCAAATCATCCTGTTCATGTTACACTTGCTATAGTTTACTTCCATGATGTTTCTTCATTATATTGCAATGTTGAATGTAAATCAAGCCAATCACTGAAACATCAAGCCAATCACTTGGTCTGATGAAATAACATACAGTTTACATACAAAGTTAACGGTGCTCCACAAGTCTGGTTAATCTTTGGGAGCAATTTACAAATGCCTGAAGGTGCCACGTTCATCTGTACAAACAATAGTACCCAAGTATAATCACCATGGGACCACTCAGGAAGGAGACGTCTCCTAGAGATGAATGTAGTTGTACGAAAAGTGCAAATCAATCCCAGAACAACAGCAAAGGACTGTGTGAAGATGCTGGAGGAAACAGGTAGACGAGTATCTATATCCACAGCAAAACAAGTCCTATATTGACATAACCTGAAAGGCTCAGCAAGGATGAGGTCACTGCTCCAAAATTGCCATAAAAAAGCCAGACTACAGTTTACAAGTGCTCAGGGAAACAAAGATCTTGGTCTGATGAAACAAAATGTAACTTTTTGGCCATAATGACCATAGTTATTTTCTGAGGAAAAAGGGTGAGGCTTGCACGCCGAAGAACACCATCCCAACTGTGAAACTTTGGGGTGCAGCATCATGTTGTGGGGTGCTTTAATGCAACTTCACTAAATAGATGACATCATGAGGAAGGAAACTTATGTGGATATATTGAAGCAACATCTCAAGACATCAGCCAAGAATTAAAGCTCAGTGGGTCTTCCAAATGGACAAAGACCCCAAGCATACCTCCAAAGTTGTGGCAAAATGGCGTAACAACAACAAAGTCAAGGTTTTGGAGTGGCCATCTCAAAGCCATGACCTCAATTTTGTGGGCAGAACTGAAAAAGCGATGCTGACAAACCTGACTCAGTTGCACCAGTTCTGTCTGGAGGAATGGGACAAAATTCCAGCAACTTATTGTGAGAAGCTTCTGGAAGGATTCCCAAAACATTTCACGAAGTTAAACCATTTAAAAGGCAATGCCACCAAATACTAACAAAGTGTATGTAAACTTCTGACCCACTGGGAACGTGCTGAAATAAATCATTCTCTCTACTATTATTCTGACATACATTCTTAAAATAAAATGGTGATCATAACTGATAATTCACATTTGTCACATCAGGGCTCCAGACTAAAAAAAAGACTAAAAGGGACTTAAGTCACCAAATCACAGAATTGCTCAAATAAGATTTCTGTTCAGAAACAAGATCAAAATATAATTGAGAAGTAGGGCTAAAAGCATTAGTCGATGCTATCAATAATAGCACATTATAATTTTGGCATGGATGCGCTAAAGGAACCGAGAGATTCTCGTTGATGTCGGCTGAACCGGCACATTAACCCTGTGAAATGCACATTGAAAACCATAGTCACATTATAAATAATATGGGTGTGAATCACAAGGTAACTGGCGATACAAAACAATATTGATATCTAGGTCACGATACAATATTATTGCAATAATTTATTTTTGGTTTATTGCAATTCAAAACTATGATATATTGCGATATTTCACTCAATGTTTCTCATTCGTCTACATCGGCAAATGCATCGTTAAATTAACCCTCGTGCGACCTTGGGACATTTGTCTTTTTCATTTTAGTTTTTTCCCGATCATTTTGGATGTGTTAATGCAAACGGCATACATTTCGCCAAAGGTGTATATTTTGGGGGGTGGGGATTTTGATATTTCAACCTCAGTTCCTATATTACACAGTGTAACCAATATAGTCACACTCAGGACCTTTAGGACACAAATGTCCCCATTTAAAACGGCAATATCTGATCCCAGTGCCATTAAAGCATAAAATCATGAATTCTATGATATTATGCTTTCATTCCGGAGCCATGACTTCAACATTTTCCACCAGGGGCCGCCATTTCTCATGTTTAGCCTATGGAGCAAATACAAGCTTTTTTCCTATTTTCTGTAGGGCTGCCCCTTAATAGTCGACCAAACCTTAGTCCAGGAGAAGAGTCTTGGTCGACCAAGTTTTGATTGGTCGGTTGGTTGCAGAAAAAAAAAAAAAAACACAGGACACCGACGAACACTTGTATTACCTCTGGTTGGACACTAAGTGGTACTATGGGGTAATTTTCGTTAAGCAGAGTTAGGGTTAAGCAATAAAGCAAGACACAGATTTCAAACTTTGAACTTTATTTTAACTAAAAATTCTAATGAATCTGGAAGTGCAATTAAAATGTGTGTTGTTCTTTACAACAGTTGTGAAGGGCAACATCTCTTTGGAAACTAACCTACTTCATCTGTGCATTCTCTACTGCTTGGGTATTTTGTTGTCCAAGAAAATATATATATATATATATATATACACACACATATACACACACACACACTTCTTGCAATATAATTACATCAGCAACCCCTGGGCAGAGGGATCGGTGAATATTCTTGCTTTAGTGATTTTGCACTGAAAAGTAAAACGTATTTAAAAAATGAAAAACTTAAATCAAATACATTTCTAAAATTGCACTCCAAAGAAAACGAAAAAGCGATTAAAATAATGAAGTGATCAAAAATAATAATATACAAGTAACCACATTTCCATTTACCATCAGGCAAGTATCGGTCCAAACATGCAGGCGGAAAATTACTTGCACAAATGAAAACAATTATAACTGTAAAAATAATAATTATAATGATGATAATAACTGAAATTTAAATCATGGTTCGAGGTGAACGTGTTTTTGTATTATTTTGTTTTAATCACAGATGTTTAGACTGCAGAGTTGCGTTCACAAACTGCTCTGTGGAAATGAAGTCTAGACGATAATGTTCTTGCAAAAAGAAATTCAGAAGACCGGAGAACCTTTGACATGCACATGTTCCACAGGACTCAACAGCGTATCATATATGTGCATAGATGTGTTTCTGTCATCTGCTCTTAATAATATAATTAAGTGTTTCTTCAAGTGGGTGTCTGTGACTCTACAGGCAAATTATTTGTAATATTAATAATCAAATATCATCTTGACATGGTCAAAGGCATCAGCTATTAGCGATCACTCTGACCATCGTCGATCCTCGAGATCATCGTCTATCGGCACAAGCCTAATGTCCACTTCTCACTATAAATTAACAAAATGTTCGGTCAGTCTCCTTGCTGATTTTTCTGACACATTCAGTATCATTACCGCTTTTGCCGGTGTCGCTGCGGCTTGCTTCGTGTGTGCATTTGTGAAATGTATATTGTAAGCAATGTTACTCAGCCCTGGAACTCAAACCATATTCTGATGCCTCCCAAAAAAAAAAAAAATATATATATATATAGATGACAGTGTGTGTTTTGTATGTGTGTGTTGAGAAATGCGTGTGTTTTATGTAAACAAACTGGCATTTAAAGGGTTAAAATCCTGAAAATGAATGAATATTTGGTAGTTATGATCAGGACTGATGTTGGTTAAAAAAAACAAAATTAAAAGGGGAAAATAATATTCATATATAACATTATGGCAGTTTTTTTAATATGGATATTTTTGTCCTCTTAAGGACCTCTGAGTGACTTTTTATTGATGCATAAGGGTTAATATTAAAGTGGTTATTTAACAAACAAGGCCAGTTTATTTCCTAATATGCATGTACAATGCAAAGCCATAAGCATATAAGACCATAATGGCTCCCTACTTCTGTATAATATAGTATTTATGAATACATTAGTAGCCTAAACACTATAAAAACATTATTACAGTTTCAATGCACAAAATAGATTTCACCTAAAAGTTTAGACTATTTTATATGATACTAACATTTTTGTCAAAACACTTCAGCGAGTCATACTACTGTAAAATCTTAATACATTTTAGTAAGGGAGGGTGATTGTGTGTAAATCATGATATGCCCTGGAACGATTCGGCAAAATTGTTCCCGTCATCACAATATTAATATGGGAAAATGAAATTAATATTAATGATGGGGGTCTGGCTATCTCAGCGAATACTGACGCCGACTACATCCCTGGAGTCGCGAGTTTGAATCCAGGGTGTGCTGAGTGACTCCAGCCGGGTCTCCTAAGCAACCAAATTGGCCAGGTTGCTAGGGAGGGTAGAGTTACATGAGGTAACCTCATTGTGGTCGCTATAATGTGGTTCTCGCTCTCGGTGGGTCGTGTGGCGAGTTGTGCCCAGAAGCCGCGGAGAATAGCGTGAAGCCTCCACATGCGCTATGTCTCCGCGGTAATGCGCTCAACAAGCCAAGTGATAAGATGCGCGGATTGACAGTTTCAGACACGGAAGCAACGGAGATTCGCCTCCGCCAGCCGGATTGAGACGAGTCACTACGCCACCACGAGTACTTAGAATGCATTGGGAATTGGGCGTTCCAAATTGGGGAGAAAAAACAAATAATATTAGAGATATTAACAATATCACAATACTTTAACATACTGATATTTTTCCCATCCCTAATAAATAATTATCAAATAAAATTTGTATAATTAATACTTCCGTAATTTTCCAAGTTCGAAGATCCCCTGTATAATTACATTATGAACAGTATTCACTGAAAGAGAATTTCTATCATATTATATGTGAGCAAAATGGACATTATAATATATATGAAATATACCCAAATTAATTGGAAGTGAATCCGGATATCGCGATATATCGAATCTTGACGTGTATCGCAATACATATACCACCGTGAGGTGGCTGGCGATGACCAGCACTAGCAATTAGGCAATACATTTCCTAAACAGAGGGCATACGAACTTAAAGGTATCCTTCTTGGTTTCATATATCAGAGTGGTATGCTTCAAACCTGCATGAACACACACCGTACACCAGGACAAGACATTCCCAACACCCATTTTGTCCAAGGATGCTTTCAATGTTACAGGCCATCAGCCGACCACATGTGGATTCATCATGCGGCTGTCATTAGCCATAACAGTCCAAACGCCAACCAAAACACTCACTTCTCACAATCTACATAACATGTGAATATTACACTTAACATACACGCCTTTATTATTGTTGTAAAGTCATATATTTACCGCTGTTCCCTCTCTTTTTCACCTCCCCATCCCCCAACCCGCATTGTGTCTCCAGTCACCCGGGCCTCGTTATTTTTAGACCCAAATGTCCAACCTTGAGCGTTTGCAACAGCTCTTAGATACTTCATAGTTTTCATTAAGATCCTTTAAAAGACGTTTGACCTCATTATCTTGATTTCAAGCTCTTGTTTTATATAAATACCTGTCATTAAGCTGATCTTCGGTCCCGGGTAACGGGTGAACCACGAAGTGAATGGACGTCATGGGTTCGGTCCCGGTTAAAAACTATCTTTTCTTTACGGGTTGTGTATGAAAAGTGTTTCCAATATGAATCCCTTCGCCGACAGAAACAGACAGGCTAAAACATACAACCGCCTCATCCACATGCGGCCATCTTACGTCGGTTTAAGCTTCTTTGGGTCTGTTAGAGAGGAACAGCATGTAACGGCGACGCTGATTGGTTCATGGATGGCATGTGTCGTGGATGCGGATTGGTGGAGAGGCATAAAGGCCGGGAAAAGGGGCGGTTCCTTGGGTCTATTCCCATGTGACAGCGTTGTGTTTGTTTGTTAGGGATGGGCGATACTACTTATTTTCTTTTCGATCCAATACGATATAGTTCGGGTTGCCACTTTTCAAGTTTTAAGGGTCACTTAAAGGGGGGATCACGGCCCCTAACCACATCCACATTTTTAGCAATAAATATGCGTTATTAATAAAAATAAATTGTATATCACTTTGTATATGCTAAAATGAGAACTTTCTTGACCCATGACTTATATAAAAAAAAATATTTATATGTTAAAAATATATTTGTGTTATTTTTTTATAATTTGTATTTATTTTATTTATTTTTTCCTTCACCTGTACTTCTCTTTATGATTGTATTCATACATTGTTTGATCTTATTGAACATTCATATAGAAAAAAAACTCAAAATTTTTACCATCATTTGTGGACTTTTCAGACGGTCCCTTACAGCAAATTTTCCCACTTATATTAGTAATTTATTAAATTTTTTTATTATTGATGCTCAAAACAGTACAGTAAAAAGTAACAGTCAACATCAAAACACATTAAAAAAAAACAAAGCTGGGGGTGCATATAATATAAATTGTACAAACTGACAAATTATGAGAATTACATGACACTGAAAAAGGAAAAGTATTGCAAATAGATAAGGTTTTTAAGGCTTTTCTGTTCTCAGACAATTTAATTGAAATTATATTAGTTATATTGGCGATCTGGACGTCACCATGACGTCATCTGACCATCTTAAATATGGGACAAATCGCATCCCATCATATTATCTTTAAATACAGTACGATGTCGTATTTATGGGATGGGGGGCAACCCTAAATATCATCGATACCGATACTTCTATTAGATAGTAAAAAAAATAAAAATAATTATATATATATAAATATAACTTTTTTTATTTCTTGGGATTTAATGGATCCTTTAAAATATATTTTTTTACTCATAATTCAAGATTTTTTATTTTTTTTATTTATTAGACTTCTGTTTTGTTTACCCTTACTACAATATTACCAGTGTTGGGTGTAATTCATCACTAAGTAATTCATTTCTGTCATAAAATTACTTTTTCACTGGAAAAAGTAAAGTAAGGGACTACTCAAATTTTCAGAAATGTAATTACAGTTACTTCTGATGTAATTGCGTTAAATACTGAATAGACTAGAACAATTCTATATGAAATTTAATATAGAAATGTAACATCTAAAATTAAAAAATTTGTTTTCTAATTTAACGCCGCCCCCTTAAATTCTTTGGCCAGTTCATGAATAATTAATTTGATTGGATATAATTTATTTGAATGAATTAAAAGAATGGTTTCGTGTCTATCCTTTTATTTTTCATCTGGTCGAGGTCGATAAGGGTTTTCGAAAGTAATTAGTTATAAGTAATGCAATTACTTTTCAGCCAGAGTAATTAGTACAGATTAGTAGTTAGTGTTTAATTAAATTTTTAGAGTAACTTACCCAACAAAACCATAGTTAACTATTTTATTTAATTACTTATTTACAACAATTACACACAAACTCATTGTAAGAAATGTCACCTTTAGATATGTTGTTATTTTAGCGTGAATTTTTGTGTGAGGATCAATATTTCTGATACAACATCAGTATTGAAAGTATCAATAATTTAGGACTGATCCTTCCATCCATAGAATTAAAAAAGTATCCTAGAGGATATGCATGAGTTTAATACACACATTGGGCTTTCTATGTGTGCTATTGTCTGGCATGCTCAGACGTGTCATATTTCTAATGCACAAAGTGTGCAGGTTAATTGACCCACTGAGGCTGACTCATGGTGTTTTGCTTTATTTCTAAACCCATGGGAATAAAGCAATGATGTCATACCCACCTACTGCTCAAACACACACCTTTTTTCAAATCGTAGTAAGGGCGACACTCACAAAAACATGACCAGGTCACATTATAAATGTGTCCTCAGACTGACATCCTACATTAGTGGCTTAAATTTGGTGATAATATCTCATTGTGTTCAAGAGTTATAACCATTTAATTAAATGTGGCTATGACCTTTTTGTGCTTTTTCGTGTACTGTTTCGACGATGAATCGAAAGTTAAAATATTATTGATATTGGGTGAGAGTGCAGACAGAGAACATCTTTGCAATGGTTTGGTTCAGATCGGAGGAACAGCCTAGGACTAGTTAAAATAGCTGCTAAAGTTGATTGGTTGACGGCGGCCATGTTTTTCAAGATATTCGACTGTCCTCATAGTCCTTGATGGCACCTTGACACAGCATGCAAACATTTTAAGTAAATTGGACTAATGGTTCCATAGCTGGAGCCATTTATAGATTTTTATGTATTATAGCGCCACCAAGAGGTAGAGATGCGCAAGTTTGTGTGTGTCATCAGAATGACCTCATACATATGTGTACCAATTTTGGTGATAATATCTCATTCCTTTCAAGAGTTTTAACCAATTTTCAGTAAATGTGTCCACTCCAACTACATACATTTCGGCGTACCTTTGCGTTGATGAATCGAACGTTTAAATGTTTTTTGATAATTATTTATATTGGGACTCAAGAGAACCTTTCTGCACTGGTTTGGTTCAGATCGGAGGCACGGCCTAGGACTAGTTCAAATAGCTAGGACTAGGAATAGCTAGGAAAGTTGATTGGTCGATAGCGGCCATGTTTTTCAAGATATTCGACAGTCCTCATAGTCCTTGATGGCACCTTGACACAGCATGCAAACATTTTAAGTAAATTGGACTAATGGTTCCATAGTTAGAGCCATTTATAGATTATTTATTTATTATAGCGCCACCAAGAGGAAGAGATGCGCAAGTTTGTGTGTGTCATCAGAATGACCTCATACATAAGTGTACCAATTTTGGAGATAATATCTCATTCCGTTCAAGAGTTATATCCATTTTTGTAAAAGTGTCCACGCCCACTACATACATTTTGGCGTACCTTTTTAAACGTTTTTGATCATTATTAATATTGGTAATATTGGGGGTCTGTGACACACTGTTTTGTTTCAGTGTATTGTTACAGTGTACTGTTTCTTTAAATCCATTTAACACAAAGAACAGTTTGTTTTCCATAAAGCATATATAAATAGATTGGTTTTAAATGAATGAAATGCCGGCTGTTAAACATTAAGACAGGAAAAGTTATGATGTGAAATTAAGAGATAATTCTAAGGGGGACGTATACAAACACTAAGACATTCAATTATTAGAATGCATTAGGCTACATTTATAATAATGCCAAATAAAATTGGAATATGCCATTATAAAACTGTAAATATAAAAAATGTTAATAGCAATCAGAACACTTATTCTTTTCCATTCAATGCCAATAGGTGGCAGATTTCACCTTCTAAATGACATAACCAAAAGTTTGTTTTGTAGCAGAGATTGTAAAATGTAACTGGAGAATAGTTCCCTTTTTTGTCTATAGATTATGGCATTTAAAATAAGTATAACAGAAGGTACAATTAAATTGGGTGATTGATGTCATTTACATGTTCAGACAGAAAACACTTCCAGAATCCAGAATCCAGAATCGGTCTGTCTTCGCCGGCCAAAGGTGGTCAGCGCAGACCACAACGATCTGCCCAGGTCTGTCGGTCCTGGGCGAGTCCCATCCAATTGTGTCCCAGATCTTGTCGTAGCGAGTCGCGCCATCGTGTTGCAGGGCGCCCGCGTGGCCGCTTGATGTCTATCGGCAACCAGACGGTGACTTCGCGTGTCCATCTATCGTCCGTCCGCCGCATCAGGTGCCCAGCCCAGCACTTCTTGGCCTTGTTGGCCAGGTCCACCACGTCGACCACCCTGGTTATGGCCCGCAGCTGCTCGTTGCGGACGTGGTCAATCCTTTTAACCCCGACCATGCGGTGCTCGATTGCGCGTTCAGTCACGGCCAGCTTTTGTCGGTCGGCCGCCGTCGTTGCCCAGGTCTCGGCCCGTAGACCATGGCCGGCAGGACGGTGCTGTTGAATAGGGCGGCCCTGATGTCCGGGTCGATGGCTCTGTTGGTGGCCGTCTCGGCAATTGAGCCAAAGCTGACCCAGGCGGCTCGGCGTCGTCGTGCCAGTTCTCGACCGATCTTGTGGTCGGTAGTCAGCTCCTGGCCCAAGTAGATGTATCTATCGACTTGCTGGAGCTGGTGCTGGCCGACATGAAGGGTAGTGTCGGCCACCTGGTCGTTGCGCATCCACTTGGTTTTGGCCAGATTGATTTTGAGGCCGCACCGAGCACCAGCCTGGTTCAGCTGGTCGAGCCGCTGCTGTACATCGACTGCCGAGCAGCCTATCAGCACGATGTCGTCGGCAAAGCGCAGGTGATTGAGCCAGCGGCCGTTGATCTTGATGCCGACCTCGTCCCAGTTGAGCTGCCGGAAAATTTGCTCGAGGCAGGCGGTGAAAAGCTTGGGCGAGATGGTGTCGCCCTGCTTGACCCCGCGGCCGACCTCGATGTTAAGCGGCCGGTCGAACAGGGTGATGGTAGTGGCGCAGTTGCTGTTCAGCTCCTGCAGCAGGGCCACATGCTCGTCCCCGATGCCTTGTTGTTGGAGGGCGAGCAGCACGGCATTGATCTCGACCGAGTCGAAGGCCTTCTCGTAGTCAACGAAGGCCAGGTCCAGCGGCATCTTATACTCTTATATAAGCGGCATCTTATATAGAAAACACTTAATTCATATTAATATGGCCAATTAATATGCATTATTTATGTTTATTTATTTTTCTACAATTATCTTGAATGATTTTCTTATGTGTTTATTTATTCCCCCTTAATATCTATATGTTATCTCACTGTGCTAGCCTTGCCTAAATCCCTTTTCTTGAATCAGTCGGCCCATTCTCCTCTGACCTCTAGCATCAACAAGGCATTTTCGCCCACAGGACTGCCGCATACTGGATGTTTTTCCCTTTTCACACCATTCTTTGTAAACCCTAGAAATGGTTGTGCGTGAAAATCCCAGTAACTGAGCAGATTGTGAAATACTCAGACCGGCCCGTCTGGCACCAACAACCATGCCACGCTCAAAATTGCTTAAATCACCTTTCTTTCCCATTCTGACATTCAGTTTGGAGTTCAGGAGATTGTCTTGACCAGGACCACACCCCTAAATGCATTGAAGCAACTGCCATGTGATTGGTTGATTAGATAATTGCATTAATGAGAAATTGAACAGGTGTTCCTAATAATCCTTTAGGTGAGTGTACTTTATAGTGGATATTATTGCTTGGACAGGAAGAACAAACTACATCAGAAGCTAAAGATGTGGAGTGGTGGTGGCGTAGTGGCTAAAGCACAGGGCTGTTAATCAGAAGGTTGCTGGTTCAAACCCCACAGCCACCACCATTGTGTCCTTGAGCAAGGCACTTAACTCCAGAGGGATTGTCCCTGTAATAAGTGTACTGTAAGTCCCTTTGGATAAAAGCATCTGCCAAATGCATAAATGTAAATGTAAAGATGTAAACAAAAGTCGTTAAATGACTCGTGTTCAGCTTCAGCATCATATAGTACAAAAAAATGCAAGTTTGTTTTTTAACATTCGAAACAATGTTTCCAAATGATTCCGAAAGAGAATGTTGATTTGAATTCTTATCTTCAATCACATCACCGCTCCCGAGGAAACCTGATGTAGGCGTGTACAGTTTGAAGTTATTTTGAACAGAAACTTTGTTCAGTGAGTTAAAGATTGACTCTGTGTTAACATGTCACATACTATTCTGGGAATCACAAAAGACTCTCACCTGGAAACCCAAATAAGTTGATTTGCCTCAGTTGATTGAGTAAACTCATTCCATCAATTGAACTGAGTAATGCCGTCTCCAAAACTTGTGTAAATACTGTATGTTTACATAACTTGATGATCATATAGAACGAATTTAAATATTTAAATGAAGGTAACTATAGAGACTCCGGAACTCCCCCTAGTGACCTTCCACTTTAGAACTGTTCATTTTGTTGCCCTAATAACACAGTTTGAACGATTTTCAAAAGAATCACTGATGATTTCTGTAAATCATCAAATACAAACGTCACAATTATGCTCCAAAACGCCATTTTTTACCTGTCGGTCAGCTTGCTTTGGCTGAATAATCCAATGTTGTGTCTTAGATGTCAAGAACAAAATATGCCATCCAACAGGAAAAGAATGCAAAACAAATCATCAGAAAAATATTTTCTTGATTATTGATGATATAATGATTACACATAATCACAAATGGGAGGATCACATCTTCTAATGACACTTAGCTAATGAAGCTTGTAGTCCACTCAGAGGCCGAGATATTTGATGAAATATTAAGGGGGGTGCTTGAACTGAACATTAAGGGGCTTTTCCATGTCACAGTACAACTCAACACGTCTCTGCTCGCTTTTTGGGGGTTTTCCACTGTGGATAGTTCCTGGTTCCTGGTACCTGGTACTTTTTTTAGTACCACCTCGGTCGAGGTTCCAAGCGAGCCGAGCAGATACTAAATGTGACGTCAAAACCCTGCAGATCACTGATTGGTCAGAGAGAATCGTCAATACCGGCGTCACTGGATTTGCGACACGCAACATCAACATGCTAGTTTTAAAGTTAGCAACAGCGATAACAATATAATTTGTTCACGTGACTTTCGAATTGTGAAAACAAATGGCTGTGCGCAAAACCACGCCGTGGTCAAGAAATGAGGTGCAGACGTTCCTCTCGTTAGCGACGACCGAAACGATAAAGTCTTTCAGGAAGTCACACACACACTCACACACACACTCTCACACACACACTCTCACACACACACACACACACTCTCTCACACACACACACGCACGTGCGCACACTCTCTCACACACACACATATACAGGCACGCACACTCTCTCACACACACACTCACACACACACACACGCATGCACACTCTCACACACACGCGCGCGCGCACACTCTCACACACACACACACATGCGCGCACACTCTCACACACACACACACATGCGCACACACTCTCACACACTCATACACACACATACACGCGCGCACACTCTCACACACACACTCTCACTCTCACTCTCACACACACACACACACAAACATACACTCACACGCACGAGCACACTCTCACATACACACACACACACACTCTTGAGCATAAATGTAGGGCAAAAGTCAGTTCAGGAATCCAGGCCACAAAATGACCCATTTGTAGTTTGACAGAAACCCAGTTGCCTCCACGTCTGAGACCGTCAATCTGCGCATCTTATTACGTGACTTGTTGAGCGCGTTACCGTGGAGACATAGCCCGTGTGGAGGCTTCACGCTATTCTCCGCGGCATCCACGCACAACTCACCACACGCTCCACCAAGAGCGAGAACCACATTATAGCGACCACGAGGAGGTTACCCCATGTGACTCTACCCTCCCTAGCAACCGGGCCAATTTGGTTGCTAAGGAGACCTGGCTGGAGTCACTCAGCACGCCCTGGATTCAAACTCACTCCAGGTGTGATAGTCAGAGTCAATACTTGCTGAGATACCCTTTGACCCCTATTATTTGAATGTATATTAATTTAATCAGTTTTTTTCCTATTAACAAAATGATCTAATAAGCGTGATATGTATTAATGTTTGGAAGTGTCATAAGTTGTCATTATAAACTGGTTATGAACTAACCTACTTTGAACTACCGTATTTCACGCCTAATTAAGTGATCATCAAATCTTTCTAGTTTCTTCAAAATCATCATTCTTCTCTCTTTTGTCATATCTGACAGAGCGTTACATAAACGGAGTCAGGCATCCGAGATTTGGAAGGTGCTGATATCCATGAACATCAACCGGAAAACTGGAGATTTCACCCCTTGACACCTTCCTCCGATTCCTGTGAAGACTCGCTGTGTCCCGAGTCTACCCGTGTATGTAACATTTAATTAAGGGTGTTTTATTTTATAAAATATATGAAATTATTTTTTGGAAATTTTTAGGAACATTTTAGAAACCTTAATGGTCCGAAAAAGGCTTTAACTTCACTATGCATTTGATTTTGGGGTGAAATATGACCTGGACATGTTTATGTTAGAGATGGCATCATTTTAGTGTCTGACTCTTACTGTGATCAACTGCAGGGGGCAGCAGAGACTATTAGTCCCATACAGGAGCCCAAATGTCAAGCGATGTAATCTGTCATACATCAGATGCACTGCCACCTTCACATGATTCCAGACCGGAGTGTTCGTCACACCCATTGAGTGCCAACCACCATCAGTCTGATGCCCCAGCTGGCAGAGACTCAAACCCCCTTAAGCCTTCAGCCGCTCAGTTCTGATCCACAGAATTTGCCAGTTCCCCCACCTGTTCCTGTTGGGATGGTGTCTGGTGTTCCTTCTGAAAGCGTGCCATCGGTTTCAGTATTCTAGATGCTTCCACTAACACCAAGCTCAGTGATTTCTATCCCTCCTCTATGCCCAACAGTCCAGTCATGCTGATTCTGCCTGAACCATCAGCCCCGAAACAAACACTCATGTGGTTTGACGTTTACTGCGATCAATCCCGCTCCAGACTGCAACTTACCCATGAACAGGACCTTCTCTGAAGCGGTGCCATCATCATGAGTCCGTGACTACGTCTGGAAAAACCTGTTTCAGAAGCTCCCACCAGAGAACTCGTACAGGTAGAGAGGATGCTTCTCCTACACGTCCTTTTTAAAGGAATACATCACCCAAAAAATACAAATTCTGTCTTCATTTACTCCCCCTCATGTTGTTCCAAACCTGCGTGAAGTTCTTTTCTTTTTCTTTTGTGAAACACAAAATGAAAGGTTGAGCAGAATGTTGAAGCTGCTCTTTTCCATACAATGAAAGTGAATGGTGACAAGGAGCAGTCAAGCTCCAAAAACCCCAACAACACAAAACAAATATAATGAAAGTCCATTCAACTTGTGCGCTTTATTCCAAGTTTTCTGATGCCATGTGTTAACTTTGTGTGAGGATACAAGATTAATTTAATAACCGTACGCTGCACTTATCCAATTTTGTGAGAGAGCTTATTCTAAGCGCTAGCCAATTAGGCAGTTATTAGCCAAAGTCTTAAAACGGTCATAACATTAGTGGATTAATCAGCCCTGATGATAGTCAATTTTGACCCGGGCATCAATTGTGTCTTTACACATGATATTATGAAGATGTTTTTGTACATTTATGAATTAGATTTTTACTTATAAACACTTACATTTAACCTCTTTCCTGTAGAGTATACACACACATACTGTAGTCACACACAGACATACTGTAGTCACACACACACACTCACATACTGTACAGTCACACACACACACAGTACAGTCACACACACATACATAGTCTCACACACACACACACACACATACTGTACAGTCACACACACACACACTGTACAGTCACACACACACACACACACACACACTGTATAGTCACTCACACACACACACACTGTATAGTCACTCACACACACACACACATACTGTACAGTCACACACACAGTCTCACACACACATACTGTACAGTCACTCACACACATACATAGTCTCACACACATACACTGTACAGTCACACACACACACATACAGTCTCACACACACGCTGTACAGTCACACACACACATACTGTACAGTCTCACACACACACACTGTACAGTCTCACACTCACACACATACCGTACAGTCTCACACTCACACCGTACAGTCACTCACACACATACAGTCTCACACACACACACACTGTTAAGTCACACACACACACACACACAGTGTACAGTCACACACACTGTAAAGTCACACACACACACACTGTACAGTTACACACACAAACTGTACAGTTACACACACACACACAAAATTGTTCATATTTTTACTCTGCATTCATCTGATGATTCAGCTCACAGTAACTCACACATCAACATTCAACACTTCATGAGAGTAAATAGATTTAACATAAAAATATAGTAAATAAATATTAATGTTGAATATTTTGTACAGTTGATTTGATGAAGCTTAGTAGAAAATTAATATAATAATTCTCTCATTAGATGTATATATAAATTGTATATTATGTTATATTTAGATAAGATTTCCCAGAAATATTGATAATAAAGAGGTCTTCACATGTATCACACTGGTTCTGCTGGAGTTCATGTATATTTTGAAATGTCAAAGAATTTCTACATTTAATAATTTCTAAACAATTGCATATTAATAACTTTTATATTTGTCAGTTAACAGGCCAAAAATATCAGTCTTTTTACATTGTAACAGTTACAAACTTATTAATGACATATAAAATAGATTTAGAAGAAATCCATCGTGTTATGAATTATTTATTAGCAATTCAAAATTGACCCGTGAATGCAAAATGTGCATGCAGATCCTGAACGCAACAGGTGGGTTAACAATAATGCATTTTTACCATATAAGTGATTCAAATTGTACCACAGAAGCTCAAAGGACAATGACTCGACAGATCACTTAAATACCATTTTATTGACATCACAACTTTGTTAAGAAGATGCAAATGCTGTATATGGCAAACAGTCTGTACAGTAGTTTGTGCCCTGACATTGAATGATGGAACAAACAAACATAACATGTAAAATTACTTTTCCATCTTCCAGTTTTTGTGTTTTGACAAATTATTTTCAGTGGTTTGGGGCTAGAAACCACGACTTGACTACGGACCTTGCAGCAAATTAGTAACCGCTACATCACAGATCTCTCAACGGAGCATCTCGCAACAACCAGCATCACATGCTCAAACCATCTTCAACACTTTCTCAGACATACTTACAGGACATAACACATTTATGCAATCGTGAAAGAATGCATTCGATATCTTACAACAAGGTTGTGTGCTCAATCGCAACGCAAATGCGCATTTCTCGGACTCGCCACAGGGGGCGCCATAGCAGCGCAAGCATTAACAGTTATTCCAAAACAAGTCTAGCCCAACATTTGTTTCTCCGAAATATATATAGGAAGAAATTAAGTTTGGTTGCGAACAACAGTTCATGTTGACTTTAAAGTTAATTACTAGCAACCTGAATAATAGCCTATCTGGTTTAACCGCAGATATTTATAAGTTTAAATAGTTTTTAACTATAACACTGATGTTTGTTACCACAATAGCACAAGAGGACCACACGCTTGCAATGCGTTATACATACAAGTAAATAGTATGTTTCAGGCCCATGAGAAATTTGGCTCAAGTACATTATTTCTATTGCATTGTCCACAAAATCGAAAATAATCGTATTATTGAGCCGATTCAAATGATCTCTAACATCATCATTATCCAGTCTAAACGTACATAATCGTTCATAATATGAATCACAAAAACAAGTGCAAATTTCTTGCAAAGCATCTGATGATATCATGAAACTAGACTTCAGGTTTAATAAATAACTTTTCCCTGTTGGGTACATGATTGACTTTAATAACAGGAAACAAAATATGCAATGTGTATATATTTATACAACTGACTTAAATACAATTTATTATATTTGTCTATTTGCAGTATATCTACCAGTTCTAATGAATATTCAGTTGTTATGGTCAATAACACTCTATTAAATCCAACAGCAGAAGCTTCCAAATGTTCTTAAGCACTTAAGTAGAGGTAGATCGATATATATCGGTTTTACAGGTTAATCGCTGCCGATAGTTTTTTTGTACCCCATGTGTACATTTGATAATTACGTTCTTTAAACGTGAGGGCATGCAAAGACAATTTTGACTTTGATGAAAGGAAATGTCGAAACGGTCCCTTTGACGAGGGGAAGCCTCCCCATCGACGAGGGGATGCGTCCCCTTTGACTAGAGGAAGCGTCCCCTTTGACTAGAGGAAGCGCCCCCTTTGACGAGGGGTAGCGTCCCCTTTGACTAGAGGAAGCGCCCCCTTTGACGAGGGGTAGCGTCCCCTTTGACTAGAGGAAGCGCCCCTTTGACTAGAGGAAGCGTCCCCTTTGACGAGAGGAAGCGTCCCCTTTGACGAGAGGAAGCGCCCCCTTTGACTAGAGGAAGCGTCCCCTTTGACTAGAGGAAGCGTCCCCTTTGACTAGAGGAAGCGTCCCCTTTGACTAGAGGAAGCGTCCCTTTGGCGAGGAAGCGTCCCTTTGGCGAGAAGCGCCCCTTTGGCGAGGGTAGCGTCCCCTTTGACTAGAGGAAGCGTCCCTTTGACTAGAGGAAGCGTCCCCTTTGACGAGGGGAAGCGTCCCCTTTGACTAAAGGAAGCGTCCCCTTTGACTAAAGGAAGCGTCCCCTTTGACTAGAGGAAGCGTCCCCTTTGACGAGAGGAAGCGTCCCCTTTGGCGAGAGGCGTCCCCTTGACGAGAAGCGCCCCTTTGGCGAGGGTAGCGTCCCCTTGACTAGAGAAGCGTCCTTTGACTAAAGGAAGCGTCCCCTTTGACTAGAGGAAGCGTCCCCTTTGACTAGATGAAGCGTCCCCTTTGACGAGGGGTAGCGTCCCCTTTGACTAGAGGAAATGTCCCCTTTGACTTGAGGGGTAGCGTCCCCTTTGACGAGAGGAAGCGTCCCCTTTGACGAGAGGAAGCGTCCCCTTTGACGAGAGGAAGCGTCCCATTTGACGAGAGGAAGCGTCCCCTTTGACGAGAGGAAGCGTCCCATTTGACGAGGGAAGCATCCCCTGTGACATCCCTCATCACCACATACATCATCAATTTAGTAAATCTGTCTACGTCATTTCAAAATAGGAGTCCTTGTGTTAAAAGTTCCATGTTATGAACCCAATCTTCTTTTTTTCTGAATCAATTTTAAAAACTATCGGCCGATAAAACAGTTATCCTACTTTTCCACCACCTTAGTTATCAGTATCGGCAAAATCAACTATTGTTCGACCTCTACTTAAAAATCACCCGTTACAAAATAATATTAATAACGGTAATAAAACCCAAGTTGATTTATTTTAAGCTGGCGTAGATATAGATGTCTTGGACATGCTTGATTGCAGACAACATGGTACCAAAGAGAAGTTTTTCATCCTTGTGTCCAAAGTGACACCACAATTATGAATCTCATTCCTGGATAGAGGAAAAACAATTCAATTGAAAAATAAATAAATAAATATGGAGATAACAGGCACACCAAGACATAGGCATTCACTCTCCATACCAGTCGCATTCAGTGATGGTGTAGAAGACGGGCGGTTTGTGTTCATCTGTATTAGTGAATGTGGCCCCTGCATCGCTGAACAGGAGCCAGTCTCCCACAGTGAGTTCTGGAAGCAAACATCTCTCCAGCACCTGATCCAGATCATCATCCAACGGCCCCCACAGACTGCTGGAGAACAGCGGCTCTTCTGCTGCCACCTCCTGAGAACACACCACATTACAGTGTCATAAGTTCATTGGGATTCCTACAGCATGAGATTTTCTGAGAGACACTGGGATAAAATTACCTTGTGCGGTGACGGCACCGGTATAGAATCTTCATACAACAACTTTTTGGCAAAAGACCCATAAACACCCTCATTCACGTAGTAGAGAAACTCTGGCTCATCGTTTGCTGACAGTGCATCTGAAAAAACAAACAAACATGACATTAAAGTATCTGTTTACATGGCAATAACGGCACTTGAATTAGGGCTGTCAAATGAAAATATCGAATACTCGTCGAATTTAAGAAGGAAAGTGTGCCAAGAACTGACGACGAGTTCAGATTGATCGCATTTCTTGCGCTAAAAAAGGCTACACAGCACAACAAACACAGTTTAACAGAAAGCAGGTGTCTAAATATGCATTTAAAGTTCTTTTTTAATAGACACATCATCTAAAAGATCCTCTCGTTCGGTTCCAGTCTGTTGCGTTTCATCAGATTGAACAGCCCCTGGCCTGTGCTCATAGTCTGAGCCGCTTCACCACCGAAGTTCAGCCGGATACCACTGCTATATTTGAATAGTGCTACCCTATATACAACTGTACTGAATAAAAAACAATGTGGTATTTAGCCGTTATTATGAAGCTTGAGTCTGAGGTTGTATACAGTGGCATCAGTGCAAGTGTAACACCATGTGAACTGTCTTCCCCCCCCCTTACTTAACTTTTGACTTAACATTTGAGAATATGGACCGACTAAAACTTTTTTCTTAAAATTGGCACTTTTAACACGGTTGATTGAAATTAAAGTCTCGTTTAAACACTTTTAATACCAGCACTTTTTTTTTGTCTTTTGACATATTTAAATTTTTTTCAAATAAAATGACTGACTCATTTGTATTGCTAAAGCTAATTTCATAGCTAACATTTGATTTTTCCTAAATACACACAATTAAATAATATGTTCACACTTTTTGCATAATTTGTCAAAATTACAGCTTGATTGTAAATGACGGCTAAGTAGAAGAAACAACATTTTATTGAAAACAATCACGCTTAAAACAAACATATGAGATTCTCATTTTTGTTTTTAACCCTTTAAGCTCTGAGAGTGTTTTTAAAGATTACCTGTTTCAGTGGCATACCTAAAATTAAATCTTATTAAAAACAATAAATAAATAAAAAATTACAAGGAATGTCAAGTGTTTGGTATATATATATATATTTTTTTTTGGTTGCTCCAAAATACTGCTTTTGTTTTGTTCCCAATCATGTCAACTGTAACTGAGTAATATTTTGTGTTGATACGACAAAACAATCAAAAGTTATAACATTACAAAATAATTTATCATAGTGTCCAAAAACATCTCCATCTCCAAAAGCCTCTCCAATAGGGCTGCAAAAAATGATTATTTTGATAAGCGATTAATCTACCGATTATTGCAACTATTAATCGTGAGCTCTTAACCAATTATTAATAAAGTTATTAGCTTGTGCCTGACTTAAAAGGTTGTATTAAATGTTCTTACTAACAATACAGAGGACAAAAATCATCTTTTAAAAATACCTCGAAATGACGTTCACCGAATTAAAGGGGGAAAACTACTTGATTATTGTTTAACTAATTAACTGTGATCTGTGTAATACTTCGTCTCCTCAGTCAGGCGTGAACTGCAGATCCTGTATATAGATCTTTATTAATTACCTTTTAATGAACTGATTTTCTCAACAATAATGCAAGTAGGTAATTAATAGAGAACTATATACAGGCTATTGATAGTGTACTGAATGTTTGTTGAAACACTGTTTACTAGCTATAGCAAGTCAGTCGATAAGCTGTTATTTTGCTGCTGTTATACAGGCTATTGATAGTCTACTGCATGTTTGTTGAAACACTGTTTACTAGCTATAGCAAGTCAGTCGATAAGCTGTTATTTTGCTGCTGTTATACAGGCTATTGTTAGGCTACTGCATGTTTGTTGAAACACTGTTTACTAGCTATAGCAAGTCAGTCGATAAGCTGTTATTTTCCTGCTGTTATACAGGCTATTGATAGTCAACTGAACGTTTGTTGAAACACTGTTTACTAGCTATAGCAAGTCAGCCGATAAGCTGTTATTTTGCTGCTGTTATACTGGCTATTGATAGTCTACTGCATGTTTGTTGAAACACTGTTTACTAGCTATAGCAAGTCAGTCGATAAGCTGTTATTTTGCTGCTGTTATACAGGCTATTGTTAGGCTACTGCATGTTTGTTGAAACACTGTTTACTAGCTATAGCAAGTCAGTCGATAAGCTGTTATTTTCCTGCTGTTATACAGGCTATTGATAGTCAACTGAACGTTTGTTGAAACACTGTTTACTAGCTATAGCAAGTCAGCCGATAAGCTGTTATTTTGCTGCTGTTATACTGGCTATTGATAGTCTACTGCATGTTTGTTGAAACACTGTTTACTAGCTATAGCAAGTCAGTCGATAAGCTGTTATTTTGCTACTGTTATACATGCTATTGTTAGTCTACTGCATGTTTGTTGAAACACTGTTTACTAGCTATAGCAAGTCAGTCGATAAGCTGTTATTTTCCTGCTGTTATACAGGCTATTGATAGTCAACTGAACGTTTGTTGAAACACTGTTTACTAGCTATAGCAAGTCAGTCGATAAGCTGTTATTTTGCTGCTGTTATACAGGCTATTGATAGTCTACTGCATGTTTGTTGAAACACTGTTTACTAGCTATAGCAAGTCAGTCGATAAGCTGTTATTTTGCTGCTGTTATACAGGCTATTGTTAGGCTACTGCATGTTTGTTGAAACACTGTTTACTAGCTATAGCAAGTCAGTCGATAAGCTGTTATTTTCCTGCTGTTATACAGGCTATTGATAGTCAACTGAACGTTTGTTGAAACACTGTTTACTAGCTACAGCAAGTCGGTCGATAAGTCAATAATAGTCCGTTAAATATCTACTTGGGACCATCAAAATAAAGTGTTACCAAATTGGCTTTTTTGTCCTGGTGTTGCTTGCTTTAGACATAACTGACTATATTTTTATCAGTCAAGACAGGCATTTTGAAATGTATTTGACCATCACACAGGCATGTATCCGCATTATCGTGAGTGCTCTCACAACACACACGCAAACCAAGAGAAGCTATCTGTCAGACATTGGGCGAGTTTCTGAATAGCAGGATGACATGGGAAGAGTCATTTATATTCACGAGGAAAGCGATACCTAAACGGACGATTTAGAAATATCAGGAAAGCGCTACCTGATTGGTCGGAGAAATTATAGCCCTACCTATTAACTTATCTGTAACCAATCAGGAAGAGCTTTTCTTATAAATATGAATGAGTTTTCTCCTGCCATCCTACGTTTTTGGAAATCCACCTGCATGGGAGCCGAACTGGGGAAATAAAAGTTATCTTTAACCCTTTCCCCGCCAAAACACGGAATTTTCCGGGTATCCGTGTTTTAGGTGGTATACGGTAAGGAAGACCCGCACGCATGTTTTGAAAGAGTACGCAACTCTTTGATCAAAGAAACAGACTGCGATCGTCTCAAACGTGAAGTGGAACACAATACTAATACGAAAGCACTTGTTTGATAAAAATGCCTTTTTCTCAGCTTTTTGTCCAAAATGTTGTTTTTGACAAAACCTACCTCTGTTCAAGTGGCAATAAAAAAAAGAACAAATGAAGATAAAATAAAATCTTTTTTTTTGCCTAAAAGCAGAGGCTCAGATCTTTATTTTGATATATAGCATCTTCATATATTCATGGAAGAAAATATTCTGCTGGCCATTAAAGTTTAGCGAAAATCGTCAAAAACCCTGGCGGTGGCTGGCAACTTTTTTTTAAAAACGCTGGCGGGGAAAGAGTTAAGAATTTCGTTATTTGAGGAGTTTCTCTCTCTAATAACTTCGACATTTGACATGTTTATGAGATTGACCGGTGGTTGTCTTGCGATTGACATAATGAGCACCCCTGCAATAGACTTTCATATACTACAATTTTGCGACATTATGCCACAAATGCAAATTATTTTGCTTAACTTGAATTAAACCCAGAATTTTCCTTTAATTATTAAATAACATGAGCAGGCTGAATCCTACTCACTGTGTGGTTGGCTAATGAAATCCCGCCTCATTGCTTTCTTTGCGATTATATTCACGGCCAGCGTGAAAGCCGCAGACACATAATAAGCTCCAGGTTCAGCGATGATTGACACACCAGTCGAGAGAGGGAAATACATGTCCAGCATAGGCTTCAGAGTTCTGTTAACCTGCAAAAAAAAACAACAAGACTAGAAACTTTATGAAAAAATATTAATAACACCACCAGCCACGTTTGTAGACAAATATATATTATACCTATGTGTAATTTGAAATGTAGAAACATGCAAAAAACAGTAATAATTAACTTTTAGTGTAGCAAAATAATAAATCCTCTAGATTTCACCTTTTTTAACTGTGCTTCACTTCCATCAAATCCTCCTCCGATGTCCAGAATATTCATTTCAAACCCGAGTTCCTCCTAAAATTAAATTAATTTATAACACGTATTACAACCCTGTCGGAAAAGTAATCCCTGTGGTTAATAAATACTGATGCAGAAAGCAGCGAATATGGCATTTAGATAATAAAAAGATTCTCTCAGGACTCAGTAGGGAAGCTCACCCCCATATCAAAGACACAGCGAGCATCAGATACAGCACGAGAGAACGATTGAGTGTCCTGACAACAGCTGGGAATGTTGAATCTGTGTGGGTACAACATGCAATTAAATACGCACTCTGAACGGTGGGAGATTAATTTGTGCACATGTCCATTTTCATTAAATAGTCAAACTCACTTGACTCCTGTAACGTGCATATTGAGCTCGTTGGCACACTTGAGCAGATGTCTGCAGTCCTTTAGTGTGGAGCCGAAGGGTATGACCGTCTCCTCTCTTTCACAACAGATCTCTGATGTCAACAACAGTAACACTCTATTGCAGGAAGTAAAGTTAAAGGATCAGTGTAAAACCCAAACAAGATGTCACAATTAGCAGAGACAGACCATACAACTCACTTTGCTTTAGGATGGCAGCGTGCGATCTTTCTCAGCTCTGCCTCATTGTCACACAGCATCAGGGGGATGTTGTGTTTGGCAGCGTGTTTGATATGGGAGAGCTGCTTACACATGCCACCAAGAATGATGTCCTGAGATGGGACGCCAAAACCCTTCACTAAATCCAGGTCGTGCTGACATAGAAGGTAATAATAGCAGCAAAAGCATAAAGTATAGAACTTATTTTAGCATACTCAGCGTTTTAAAGGGACAGTTCAACCTATAAAGATAATTCTGTCAACATTTTACTTCAAATGTTTTTTTTTTCATGGAACACAAAAGGAGAATTTTTAAAGAATCTTTTCTTTGCAAGAAGAGCTCATAGTGCTGGTCACTAGAGGTCGACTGATAGTTGATTTTGCAGATACTGATAACTAAGGTGGTGGAAACTATTGACCAATATTTAAGTCTTTCCAAACTATGACGGGCACAGACTTAAGAGGCGACAAGAGTCTAAAATGAATAAAATCCCAGATGTAGTTTTATGCAGCCTGAAACTGAACTTTTGGTCAGATTTTAGGAGTGAATGCACTTAACTGCATAGAGAGCTATAGGATGCTCCCTAATTAGTGAATGACTTAACCTCCAGTGTGCTGTCTGTCTGCACTGGTCTCAGAACAGTTATAGAGAGCTATAGGATGCTCCCCCGTCTGCACTGGTCTCAGAACAGTTATAGGAGAGCTATAGGATGCTCCCTTGCTCCCTATTTAGTGCATTACTTAACCTCCAGTGTGCTGTCTGTCTGCACTGGTCTCAGAACAGTTATAGGAGAGCTATAGGATGCTCCCTTGCTCCCTATATAGTGCGGGACTTAACCTCCAGTGTGCTGTCTGTCTGCACTGGTCTCAGAACAGTTATAGGAGAGCTATAGGATGCTCCCTTGCTCCCTAATTAGTGAATGACTTAACCTCCAGTGTGCTGTCTGTCTGCACTGGTGTCAGAAAAGTTTGAAATGCACCTTAATTTCATCCTAACTCCATATAAAGCCTCCACAGACACCAGTGTTTTTGGATGCATCCATTAATTCTCAATGTATAGTATATATAGGATATTTTAAAAGACAAAATGTGCTGAAGTACACATTAGCGTACATTGCGTTTAGCAGCATGGTGTTTCACGAGTAATCACTTACATTTTAAAATGGCATATTGGATGAAACTAGAGAAAGACATCATTAGGTTTCTTAACAGACTGTCTTATCGGTTTATCAGCCAGTTTAAACTAACTTAAATTATGCGTTGCATATAGTGAAGCCAAAATACAACGTCCCTATATGTGTATGTGGGGGTTACACAAGTTTAACAACAAAAACGCAAACTATCAGCACCGATTAATCAGTAAAACATATACTGGACACTACCAAAAAAATCATTATAATAAGTAGTCCATGCAACTTCTGCACCCCTGAAGCCTTTCATATTCAACAGAAAGAAAAACCACCATATGGGAAAAATTAGGGATGAATAAATAAAGACATCATTTTAATTTTTGAAAAAAAAAAAACCTTTTCTCCCAATTTGGAATGCCAAAATCCCACTACTTGGTAGGTGCTTGTGGTGGCGCGGTTACTCGCCTCAATCCGGGTGGCGGAGGACAAGTCTCAGTTGCCTCCGCTTCCGAGACCGCCAATCCGCGCATGTTATCACGTGACTCGTTGTGCATGACACCAGAGGGAGGGGTAGGTAGAATGGGGGCGTGTTTGCGCAGATACAGAGAGAGAGTGGGGCGAGTTTGTGCACAGATACAGAAGGAGAGTTGGGGCGGGGTTGAGAGATTGGGGGCGGGGTTGGGAGATTGGGGGCGAGGTTGGGAGAGTGGAAAGATGCAAACAATGGCACAGCTTTACGGAACAAACGGGCAACATCAAACTATATTGATATAAGTGGTATTGTCTCATCCTATATCTCGTTTGAAAATATATCGATATACCTCAAGTCAATATACCGCCCAGCCCTACACTATTCCTTTAAATATGAAATGTGAAGTACAGACTACAGGGATGAAACATACTCCATATTCACCTTGTTTGAGCAAACAAATCCAGTTCCAAGAGCAGCCAGGATTTCAACAACCACTGGGCTGCTGTTGCACTTGACTGTGTAGAAAGGCCGAAACTGCTCCATTTGAGTCTTCCAGCGAACTTGTTGCCACACAATCACACCAAGATCAGCTACAAAAAACGCACTTTTCTGTGCCTAACAAAGAAGAATGGACAACGTGTTTTGGTACAGAGAGAAAAGGGCATAATAAATGACAAATACACCACAGAAAGCCCTTGGCACACTTACAAGAGTTTGTTCTTGGATGTGTTTATCAATGACATCACAGAGAGCTGTGCTTCCTTCTAGCAGCTCAACCGAACAGTGCAGTTCATCCAGAGATTCCTTCATACTCATCAGTAATCCGATGTTCTGACGACATAAAGCAGGTCACCTATTTAGAAGAACCCTCAGAGCTCTTGAGTCCTAGTGATATCCACTGCAAACACACAAGAGAATTTACAGTAAAATCTATTTTTAATCTATATTAAACAGGGCTCGGACATATCGCTTAATATTTTTCAGCCTTTGACAACATTTACTGGACATTTAAATATTTATGTGCAATAAATGGGTTACAAGAATGTTTTTTTTATCAGAAGAACCATAATGTCAACCAAAAAAATACAAATTTGGAATTCCCAAGTCATTGTGGTGGCGTAGTGACTCGCCCCAATCCGGGTGGTGGAGGACGAATCTCTGTTGCCTGAGACGTCAATCTGCGCATATTATCACGTGGCTTGTTGAGCACGTTACCGTGAAGGCATAGCATGTGTAGGCTCACGCTATTCTCCGCGGCATCCATGCACAACTCACCATACGCCTCACCGAGAGCGAGAACCACATTATAGTGACCACGAGGAGGTTACCCCATGTGACTCTACCCTCCCTAGCAACACGCCCTGGATTTGATAGTGTGATAGTCAGCGTCTTTGCTCGCTGAGCAATCATACACGATCATCACATGCATGATGCAGTTTTTTTTTTTTACATAATTGCAATTAATATATAAGGTATGTAGTTGCATTTCATGTTTGTAATGAATAGGATTTATCTGTATCTCACACGAAACCAGAACACAAACTATTGCAAGGACACACAAAACGAATTGCGAGGGAAGGCAAACCACTGCGAGGGCACGCAAAACTATTTGGGAGGGAACGTAAAACTACTGCGAGGGAACGCAAAACTATGGCGAGGGAATGCAAAACTACTGCGAGGGAACGCAAAACTACTGCGAGGGAACGCAAAACTACTGCGAGGGAACGGAAAACTACTGCGAGGGAACGCAGAACTACTGCGAGGGAACGCAGAACTACGGCGAGGGAACGAAACACTATGACGAGGGAACGAAACACTATGACGAGGGAACGCAAAACTACTGCGAGGGCACGCAAAAATATGGCGAATGAATGCTAAACTACTGCGAGGTCACGCAAAACTACGGCGAGGGAACGCCAAACTATGGTGAGGGAACGCCAAACTACTGCGAGGGAACGAAACACTATGGCGAGGGAACGCAAAACTACTGCGAGGGAATGAAACACTATGGCGAGGGTACGCAAAACTATGGCGAGGGAACACAAAACTACTGCGAGGGAACGAAACACTATGGCGAGGGAACGAAACACTATTGCGAGGGCACGCAAAAATATGGCGAAGGAACACAAAACTACTGCGAGGGAACGAAACACTATGGCGAGGGAACGCAAAACTACTGCGAGGGAATGAAACACTATGGCGAGGGAACGAAACACTATGGCGAGGGTACGCAAAACTATGGCGAGGGAATGCAAAACTATGGCGAGGGAACGCAAAACTACGGCGAGGGAACGCAAAACTATGGCGAGGGAACGAAACACTATTGCGAGGGCACGCAAAAATATGGCGAGGGAACACAAAACTACTGCGAGGGAACGAAACACTATGGCGAGGGAACGCAAAACTACTGCGAGGGAACAAAACACTATGACGAGGGAACGCAAAACTATTGCTGCCTTTTGCATGACATTGCATTACAGAGGAGATATTAAATGCGCTCACGGAACAGATGAGAGCAGACTTTGACACTAAACACTGTGGTGAGATTTAAATCACTTGTCAGAACGGACCACAGGCCATAACCGGACCGGACCATGTTTCTTGGCCTCAGTTCTGCTCCAGACATGAAGCAGCTGTTTGTTTAGACGCACGTATTCCATTTCTTCTTCTCTGTTAGTCTGATTATTGTTAGAGTCAATATAACAACACTAAGTTTTCAATTGTTTATATTTTAAATAGCCAATTGGGTCAGCAAATAATTAGTAACTTATATAATAAGAAGTTCTTCCTTATTCAGACATTTAAGCATCAATATGAACTTACAGGGACAGGTCAGCCGCTGACCTCTCCTGCTATCAGCTAGGATCCCAAGGGGGCTCAGCGTTGAAATTAAACTGCTCACGGTAGCTAGAAGCCCCTACGTTGTTTTCGTAGTTCACGCAAACCTGAAAGAGATATTAAATAGTAAATATAATGTACAAATATAGAAAACAACCCATCTAATGCAGAACACATTGGCATATTATATTTAAGTTAACAGTGCTAATAAAAAAACTGCTTTACTGTTTGGGAAAATGCTCGAAGATTTAAATAAACATAAAAATCCACAGGGCTTTTAATCAGAAGGTTGCTGGTTCGATCCCCACAGTCACCACCATTGTGTCCTTGAGTAAGGCACTTAACTCCAGGTTGCTCCGGGGGGATTGTCCCTGTAATAAGTGCACTGTAAGTCGCTTTGGATAAAAGCGTCTGCCAAATGCATAAATATAAATATACATAAATAAGACATCCAGAATTGAATGAGGCGCCAATTTCACAAGACTTTTATCCTTCAATATACCAAGTCTTACTTTAAATTATACTTTAACCACAATTTTGCACGCATAAAATTAGATTGAGCAGACAAAAAACATTTCTGCTTGCCCAAGATTATATTTTGAGCATGCAATGTGGGAGGAGAAAGCAAAATTTAAGAATTCTAAGCAAATTCATTTTCAAATACATTTTATGCAAGCGCAAAATTGATTTTCGTTTGCTCAAAATGAATGTAACTTTGCAAGAAGATACACTGCTTTACCAAACTGGGTTCACGCATGTTCAAATTAACTTTTTGTGCGCTCAAAATTTCACTTTACACATGCAGAACATTATAGTGCGCTTAAAATATCTTGCGCGTGCAGAAATTATTTGTGCACTCAAAATATCATCTCGTGCATGCAGAACATTTCTGTGCACTCACAATTTCATTTTACACGTGCAGAACACTTTAGTGCGCTCAAAATAGAATCTTGTGCATGCAGAATAACTTATTGTGCCCTCAAAATATCATCTTGCACGTGCGGAACATTTTTGTGCGCTCAAAATTTAATTTAGCGCGTAAAGAATTGTGGCACATATATAACTCCATACTAAAACGCCTTTCTAGATATTAGCACAAACTCTCTGGTTAATTAATAAAGCCGTAATGAAATAATTAGTATTGACTTACTGGCCTATATACCCGCAGATTGTGCGACAGACGCGATGAGGATTAAATTACAGACTAATTTAGTGCTAGTCATCAAGAAGATGCTAGCGATATTAAAGCCATACGTTATATACACAAGTACAACATTAAAACAATAAACCGTTTCAATCTTAAAGCAGACTGACATATAAAGAAAATAATACAACTTGAATATTTGCTTCACCCTTGAATCAAATTCACAACAACAGGCTAAAAGATAGCAGACACGCGTTAGCTTATCAAAGCCGATGCTACTTACACGAGAGAAATTGCGGACATTTGAGATAAACCGTCTTCTCTTTTTCGGCGGAATTTTTACAAAGTAATAAAAACACCGATATGAGAGATAACTGTAATGTTGTGATCCATACACGGAGCTGCGGACTGTGGAGACGGTTGAGGGCGTTTCGCTAGCTGAAGCTGTGAGTGTGAAGAATGATGTCGGTTGTGGAGGTGACGAGTGAAGGAGGTGGAGCGATTATTTAAATGATGTAGTGAACCGCATGAAGGGGCGGAGCTATCATTTGAATTCTGCAGCGAACGATTGAAGGGGGCGGGGATTTCTTTTACGTTATGAGGTGAAGGCTATTCATGTAATACAGTGAAGCGAGTTAAGGGGGCGGAATATGTTTAAAATATGCGGTGAAGATACTGATATTTCAATGCATTAAAGACTTCATTTATACACAAATGTTTAAAAAAAATAATAAGTGTATCTTTAATGTGTCAGTAACACTTCACTTAATTAATTTCTGTAATTAAATTACTTTTACATTGAAAAAGGTACAGTAAGGGGTTACTCTTAATTGTTCAGTCATTTTAATTACAGTTACTTCTGATGTAATTGTGTTAAATACTTTATAGAACAATTCTATCTAAAACAATAGTGAATTAAAAATCTAAATTGAACGTCTAATGTTAAAATGTACGTTTTCTAATTGAACGCTGCCCCTTTAAATTCTTTGGCCAGTTCATGAATAATTTATTTGATTTTATATGATTTATTTGAAAGAATTAAAAGAAAATTTTCATGTCTATCCTTGTATTTTTCATCTGGTCACGGTTGATAATGGTTTTAGAAAGTAATTAGTAATAAGTAATGCAATTACTTTTCAGCCAGAGTAATTAGTACAGTAATTAGATTACACTTGCAATTAGATTACACTGTACACTTTACAATGTGTCAAGATGTATTAATCCTCAACATATTTATTCGCTAATTTCACTGGTAAATGAACTAAATAAATTTGACTTAACTTTTCAAAGTTGGTGTTCCCAGCATGCACTGGTCTTGAATAATTAATGAGCTTGTAATAGCAAGTTCATCTACAACATTTTTATTGTTGATTTTGCTGTTTACGTTTGGTAACTTCTTATTTTGTGCAGTCTGAAGTTCATTTTCTTCTCATAAAATATATATATACGTTTATTCTAGAGCCATATATATCATTTCTGTAATTAAAAGTAACTGTATTTACATGTTTAACATAAATTTACTCATTAACATAAATCAATATTATGTCATGAAGTTAACTAGATTTTCTTAATTTTATATTATTAAGATTTACTTAGAAAAACTGTGTACAGAAACGTACAAAATAAAAATTAAGTAAATCTTACTAGTCATTTTTTAATATTCTGCTATGAGAATGTGAATTTGATACACCTTACCATCTAATTATCATTTTTAACTGCTAGCAACATAAATAGTTGCTTAATTGTTGGTAAAATGAGCATGATGGTGTTTCTAGTTATTTATAAGACCTATTGCACGAAATTGTGGTCTCTGCTACAAACTTCCTGTCAAAACACTGTCCATTTAGCACTTCGGTACTCTGATTCTGAAAAAAACATTGCCAAAAAACTGAATTTAATTGCAATCTGTGGGCCTATTATTGCCCTAAATGTCCTCTACACAGTATTCATGCTTTCTTCATATAAATCAAAGGTGCTGATGTAGCCTCACTGTCCTCTCTCATGAAAATGAGTCTAGTTTCCAAAAGTTACAGACACAGTTTGCAGAGGGCGGAGCCATGCCAGAAATTAATATTCATGAGCATTTTTACCTTTAAGAGTGCATTTGTGTTCTAATTATTTTTTAAATAATCTGGTGTGTCATCCATTTGTCAGATGTGTCAATTTAATCAATTCATTAAGAATTTTAATACTTCTTATATAAACAACTCATATTTAAAGCCGTAACTTGTATATCCAGGACTATAACGGAAGCATGTCAGATGTTACAAAGAATAAACAGAATCACTTATTGCAGGGGATTTTTATGCCGGCGTATTCTGAATTTTGGGGGCATTTTTGGCCCAAGCCCCCCTTCATTTCTGACCCTGGGGTGGAGTATTGACCTCTGAGACCTTCTCAAAGTCAGTCTATTTAAAGATCTTATTTACCACATTCTCTAGGGTAAATGATGAACATAATGACGATTTGAATGACTATTAATCTGCATATTAATTCATGTATTTAAGTGCAATAATGTTTTAAATACATGCTCAAATAAGTAAGGGATTATCAGAAAATTATGACTCTGACACAAAGTACATTAACACACTTATTACACCGTTATTACCAAATAAATAAATGGACATTTATACAGTTTAGTGCTATTGAAACATTATAATAACTGCAGAATGTCACCGTATACATTATAATGAATGATCATATCGTTTATCATTTAAACAGCATAACGAGTCCCCTCTTGCATTGCTGAAATAAGTGTATATCCCAAACGAACACACAACGTGTAACAGACTAAATAGGTCCTTTAAGAAGCAATAGATACATCTGGGTAGTCAATGTAAACATGTATGTGATGAAAACATGCTACAGATACAAATAGTTCCCTTTGCTGAGTCTTTAACCAACAGTACTTTCATCATGTCAAATGAGCTAATCGAGCTTCGCTAGGGTTTGTTTTCCTCACGTCAGTGATGCTTGGGCTTCTTGTCAGTGCAAGTTTGTCCCTCGGACCACACAAAAGCAGTTCCGAGTTTTGTGCCTGCTCCCTCCGGACCATAAATGAGCGTATGGCATTTAATCTAACATAACATCTAAAGCAGGAGTAAGCGATTGTGTTTGATAACCATTGTTCTAGGTATAATAGTAACCTGGCTCTGTATACTTGTTGAAGGCGAGACATGTGATTTGCCTGCCATATTCAATAACACCCCACTCGCAGCGAGCAACAGGAATTCCTATGCACATTTAGAAAATCATATTATCTAATGGAAGAAAACAAAGGCCATTTCAAATGTTACATCATTAAGGAATTGGAAAATGTCAATAATATTGGATCATATTGTCAAGCTTTTCACCCCAGGGTAGGAAAGTCTATTTCTACCTTAAAGGGACAGTTCACCCAAAAATGAAACTTCTCTCATCATTTACTCACCCTCATGCCATCCCAGATGTGTGTGTGACTTTCTTTCTTCTGCAGAACACAAATGAAGATTTTAACGCATGCACGGACGCGCGCGCAACACACACACACACACACACACAATGGGACCATTTCATTTAGATTTTATTGGTTTCATTTCACTTTTTACACTTGTTGTGTTCCCGGTCAAAAATGACCGGTCATTGGAAATTAATGGATTAGACTAAAAGAAATACAGAAACATGAAGTGTTCAGGAGCATCACAATCATTTAGATGAACACATACATGTGGATGTGTGTTTTATCAAAAACAGTCCTCAGACACACACACACACACACACACACACACACACACACATGTTGTGTTTCCATGTTTTATGGGGACTTTCCATAGACATAATGGTTTTTATACTGTACAAACTTTATATTCTATCCCCTAAACCTAACCCTACCCCTAAACCTAACCCTCACAGAAAACATTCTGCATTTTTAAATTTTCAAAAAACATAATTTAGTATGATTTATAAGCTGTTTTCCTCATGGGGACCAACAAAATGTCCCCACAAGGTCAAAAATTTCGGGTTTTACTATCCTTATGGGGACATTTGGTCCCCACAAAGTGATAAATACACGCTCACACACACACACTCACACAACACAAACACACAAACACACACACACACAATACAAACACACACTCACAACACAAACACACTCACACACACACACAAACACACACAACACAAACACACAACACAAACACTAACACAAATACACACACTCACACAACACAAACACACACTCACACAACACTCACACAACACAAACACACACACACACAAACACTCACACAACACAAACACACACACACAAAAAAACAACACACACTCACACAATACAAACACACACTCACACAACAAAAACACACACACACACACACACACACACACAACACAAACACACACACACTCACACAACACAAACACACTCACACACTCACACACATACTCCCACACACACTCACACACAATGTGTGTTGAGCACTCTCTTGTGTATCGTCTGTTCATACACACACACACACACACACACACACACTCTTTGATGAATATTTCATGATCTGTTCATCATATTTTATCGTGTTTGGGCTCGTTTGAATCGGGATATTCTGCTGTAAGTTACGGGATGTCATTGTCATGTTACATGTGTGTTTCAGGAAGTAATAAGGAAAAACGTGACAGAAAGACACTCCTGTTTATTATATTTATGTGTCTGTGGGAATTTCCTCCTAAATCTCACTGCAGTTTGACCTCCGAGTGAAACACATTTACTTTTACCAACTCTGAAAATAATTGGTGTGATAAATTTGCAAATGATGAGAATGAAACAGTTCTAATTTGTAAGGAAATTAAAAAACATTATTTAGGGGGGGTCTGGGTATCTCAGCGAGTATTGACGCAGACTATCACAGCGAGTTCAAATTCAGGGCGTGCTGAGTGACTCCAGCCAGGTCTCCTAGGCAACCAAATTGGCCCGGTTGCTACGGAGGGTAGAGTCACATGGGGTAACCTCCTCGTGGTAGCTATAATGTGGTTCTCGCTCTCGGTGGGGCGTGTGGTGAGTTGTGCGTGGATGTCGCGGAGAATAGCGTGAGCCTCCACACGCCCTAGGTCGCCGTGGTAACACACTCAACAAGTCACGCGATAAGATGCGCAGACTGACAGTCTCAGACGCAACTGAAATTCCGAGTCACTACGCCACCACGAGGACTTAGAGCGCATTGGGAATTGGCCATTCCAAATTGGGGGGAAAAGGGGAGAAAATCCCCCCCCAAAAATGTATGGTTATTCATTTATTATGTAATTATTTTTATTTGTTTTCCGCAGGGAGTGACTTCCACTAACCCAGTATGAGCTCAGTTCAATTAATCATTTTATCAATAATAAAAAAAAAATATGTTCCAAAATGGAGTACAAAACCTGTCATAATTACTAGAAAAGAAGTTGATAAAAAGATCTAATGCAATATCTTGTGATAATATACTGTATGCAATATGAGAGATTTATAAACAGTCTTAGTGGGCTGGTCATTTTTGACCGGGGAACACAAAATGTGTCAGCACAAAACAACACATGGATTAAACCACGGGAGTCTTATGGATTACTTTTATGCTGCCTTTATATGCTTTTTGGAGCTTCAAAGTTCACATTTGGGATGGCATGAGGGCGAGTAAATAATGAGTGAATTTTCATTTGTGGGTGAACTATTCCTTTAAAATCTTGATACAAAAACCTATGGAACATTTTACAGTGAACAGATTCTTTGAACTTTTGTGACGATGCACGTCAGTAAATAGTGAAACAAATATGATACACAAAATAATTAATGATGCTAACATGTAAAAGGTAAAAGCTAGTGAATACCTCGTTAGATCTAATGACTATGATGTGAAACTTATTTTATTCTGCTTAGTTCAGCTTGATGACAAATGATTGATGCTTTGTTATATTTCAGCTATGTTTAATCATCATTTCCATGCGTTACAGACATCTATTGTGGGGTTAAACAGATTGACCGAACAAAAACAATAGAGCTTATCTTTTGTTTTCAATCACTGTCACCTTTCATCTTTCCACCCACAGCAGCACACAAATGAACTCAGTTTTCCTTGACCTCAGATTTCCAGATTCACATTCATCCTGACAGAACAGAACATCATTTAGATTTAAAGTTTATGATTGTTTTCATGAAAAAAGGCAAAGTAAAAGGCATTTAGGCCTTCGTCTGGTTCGAATTAAAAGCGAATGAATTGTTCTGACAAACAGATGAAGTTTTTAATGTTGTAGTCAATAAAAATGTGACCATTTACTCACCATCATGCCATCTCAAATTAGTTAAACTTTCTTTCTTCGGCACAATATAGCCTCAAACACTTGCATGAACAGTCTCTTCCCATTACATTCCCTAGTAAGTGGAGACACAAGGTTTTGATTCAGGTTTGTGAACCGATTCTCAAAATGAATCGTTCAGACCGGGTTTCGAATCATTTCGACCGATTCAAAAGAATCTATTTCGCTAAAAATATTAGTCTCAAATGATTCGCTAGCGAATCGGACATCACTGTCACCAGATCCGCATGCAGTTTCCATTAGCAGATATGTTATTGTGTTTGTTTGCGGTGTTCGGTGGAAATGTTTTCTGTGTGAAAAGTTTCTGGAGAAAGTTACTGGAGGAAAAGTATTCATTTTCTCTTCAAATGTAGTGATGTAAACAAGCTAATCTCATAAAATGAACCTTACTATAACTACATTTTTGGTAACTGACTTTTAGGTGGCAAATTCTACGTTCAGCACAAGTTTCCTGGTGAAATTAGCACTAGCCTAGCCTTCCTATGGTATTTAAAGATGGCGCCTCACTTTGGTATTCGCGGTCATTTTTGACCGGAAGTGTCAGATGTGTTTTTTTGTTGTTGTTGTTGTTGTTGTAGTTTTTTTTATAATAATGATGATGATGATGATAATACAATTTATTCTAACCTGTAGTAAGAACAAAAAACAAATGTGCAGTTTTGGGAGGATTTAGCATCTTATTTTATCTTATTTACATGTACATTTCTAAATTTTACCATTCATTTGAATATACAAATAAGATTTTTTTTTTTTATAAATCTGAACCTAGACTTCTATAAGTTGAAACATGAAGAAAATATGAGAATATGACATAAATTGGAGGCAAATAAATAAATAACATGACTTGAACACGATGTCATGCCAGTAACAGCCATAAAACAGAGACACATACTGTGTAGTCAGATGACTTGTTGCAACCTAATTTTATATTTTATCACACAATATGTATTTTAATATATGTTAAGACAGTTCAGCATTTTAAAATGGATTTGAAGTGTCAGTTTTTGGAGTTAATGTCATTATGTTTACAATCAAACCTGACCATGGTGTTACAAAAAGACACATTTTTCTACCAATAATTCATTTCAAACATAAAAATGTAATAACTCAAAGTAAACACATATTAACGTCAAGAAAATGAACATCAAGAAATCGAAATGAACTACAAAATTCAGATAATTAAAATAGATTATAAAACAGAAGTATCAGAGGAAAGAATTTGCAGTAAAAATAATTTTGCTAACATGTGTTTGTGTGTGTCAGATTGCTGTCATCAGCTGAAAACAGATGACTTGTAATGTCAACAATGACTAAAAGATGGCTATAGAGCTCCACTTATTGATGCCCTGGTTCTGTGTGGGTGTGTGCATGTAAATGGTAAATGGTCTGCACTTATATAGTGCTTTTTTAACATTAGCGGTTTTCAAAGCGCTTTACACTGTGACTCATTCACCCATTCACACACCAATGACGGCAGAGCTGCCATGTAAGGTGCTAGCCTGCCATTGGGAGCAACTTGGGGTTCAGTGTCTTGCCCAAGGACACTTCGGCAGGTGGAGATCGAACCACCAACCCTGCGATTAGCAGCCGACCCGTTCTACCACCTGAGCCACAGCCGTGTGTTTGCGCATGTGTGTGTTCTGCATTGAGTGTTACTGTCTTACCCCTTCATTTCTTAGTGTGTGTTTAGCATTGTAACTGATTTATTGTTTTTTATTTGACAGATGTTAAAAAAGCTCTGTGTTATAGTCTCACCAGTTCATTTGTGTGTGTGTGTGTGTGTGTGTGTGAGTGTGTGTGTTTTGCAGGATGTTTTAGGGTCTCACCCTGTAATTTATGCCTGTTGTTTTCTGTACTGTGAATGATTTATTGAGTGTATTTGACGATTTAAAAAACAAAATTGCTCTGTTTTTTGGTCATTCACTTTCATTTTCAATGGTGGTCAGTTTTGACCGTGAATACCAAAGGTGTCATATTCGGTCATTTTTGACCGAAATACATTTTCCTAATTTAATAAAAGGGGTTTCCTTTATCTGAGCAGTACAAGACTTGGTGACTTTTCCAACTAAAAGAAATAAAAGACTTGATTCAATAAGTCTAAGTGGTGGTAAAAATAAGGCACTATGAGGGCTAGAGGTGTTTAGAGGTGCTAGAACTGTGCCTTTCATTCACTTTCACACACATCACAAGTACAACGGCTAAATATGACTTTTTAAGACTTATTTTTCACACTATTACTCACACACTGCTATGTTATCACATCAAAACACTTTTACTATTACACATAATTTGTTTTTGGCCACTATAGGTTAGGTTTAGGTGTTGGGTAAGGGTAAGGGTTAGGATCTCTGTTTTATGTCTACCTCTCATCGGATTTTAGATCACAATTAGTTAGGTTTAGGTTAAAGTTTTAGGTTAGGGAGATATGTTTTACTCATTAAAACCTCCATCTATTATTCACCATAAAAGCCTTGTCAGATTAAGACACGATTTCACTCTCTTTTGGCGCCCCCTGCTGGACATTTCAGTAGGAAACTGCAGCGAAACGTGTACTACAGCACGTAATTTAGTTTTGCAAATGTTTTGCTACCGTCACGCAATGTTCACGAGACCAGGCTGAAAGTAAAAGTGAAAGTTATCAGAAATATTTATCCTCATATAAAGTAGAAATATTTAAAAATGTAAACTATCTGTACTTCGTTACTATAGACCTCTGAAAAACACAGCCGCGTAATTTTGTGGTGCCATTTTTTGATCACCTTGCTGTCCTTTTCTCCTTACCAAATGGCGTATTTACATTTATGTTTTGTACATATTTAGGAAACCAAGGAAATGGACTTAAGAGTTATAACAAAAAGCTGGGGACAAATTTGAACCTTGGACTCTGGGCTGGACGTCCCTAGAGACTAAACAAGTTATGTTCCTTATTCCCCAGCCACTTCATCCTGCGGGCGGGTGACTGATTAGAAAGCGCGTGCCCAGACATGTCCCTATCGGACTGGCCGCAGTCCAGTCTTTGGGTAGCCCGCCCTGGTGTTTGATCTGGGGGTTGGCTCCAGCCAGTCCAGGCATTGTATCCCAAACAATGCGCCCAGACCTACTTAACTCCATAAACATATCCCTTTGTGGGCTTTTCCTCGAACACAGGGTGGGGGACACCCACTACCAGGAAAAGGGACTCCTATCCAAATTTAGAATGCTGTGCCTCCCTCGCTGGTCCTGCTGACTGGGCATTCCAGGCTTTAACCTCTAGGGAACAGTCAGCTTTTAAATTCACAGGCCATTAAAGCATAAAGGTGTGTAATAGTATGATAAATACATGTAGCGGTCAGCTGTTATGATTCTATGCTCCTATAAAGTACCACCATTCATCGTTTTTCTCATTAGGATTTAATTATTATTATGAGATGATCTGAGGATTCTGGTATATCAAATGTAAAAAAATAAAAAAATTCAATGTTGATTAGTTTTTCACAGAGAGCAGCTTTTTTAAATATGACTTAATGCCATCTTGAAAATTTTGTGTAGTAATATTTCTAAATTTACACTTAATAAAATATATTAGCCTAAATGTTAAGGTTTACGCATTTTAATTTCATAACAATATTCCATCAAATTTAATATAGTTTAATTTTTATTTTTTATTTTTTTTTGGTAAAGATTAATCATTCAATTTGATGGAATTTTGTTATGAAATTGAAATGTGTAAATCTTTAAAAAAAATTATTTATTTTTTTTTACATTTTAATTAAACTATGTTTTAATTAAAAACTTTACGCTGGTGGTTTACGTAAAACTTTATGTTTAAAACGTTAAAGTCTCTGTATACACACTGTAAGTCAGGCAGATGAGGTATCATTTGAAAGAGATAGACATCACTTTTGCATTTATGTTACCGGAAATAACAAAATAAGGTCTCAAAACATTCGCGTTGAACATTAGCGCCCCCTAGAGGTAACGGGTTAGAAGTATTTATATGAAAATAAATCACATAGCACCTAAATGGACAAGTCATATATCAAATGAAAGCTCTAACTCTCAGGAATGTGACTCTATAGTTAATTTAGTCACCGTAATACCACAGTTCGAAAGATTTTCAAAAGAATCTCAAAGTAAAATATGATTTATGCTTTAAGAAGAAAATATATGATTATAAAGACATACAATATTATTTATGAATAATTGGAGTATTTGTTATTATTTTGGGGGTTCTCTGACAAATAAGATGCAATTAATGCACCAGAGTTTAAAGGGTTTTAAGGCTTGAAAAATCCTAGATGTTAAATTAACATTTACCAAATCGAGTAACATTTGACTCAGAATTCAGGACTATTTCCCAATTCTTTATTTGATAACATTGTAGGAACTGCAACATAATTAACTGAATGTAATTATTTAATTAAAGCAGTTTACATTGAATGGTTTTAACAAAACTAATACCTCTTCTGCTTCATTTAAAATATCACTAAATGTAAAAGACTCAATATATTATCCTGTTTTAATCTTTAATTAACCTGTGTTTAATGTTTTTGCTATATAAATGTGATTAATATAGTGTGAGCTGAAAAACTAACACATATCTGATCATGGCAAAGTTGTGGAGTTAATACATTTTTATTTAGAATTTTTTTTATATATTTTGCTATATGGATATGTAAATACGCATATAGGTAAAAAGCTGCAGGCCAGAGATCTCCAAACGGGGGCGTGGTTACTCCAAAGAGGGCGCGGTTACGCCAAAAGAGGGCGTCACGTCCACGCACGGTTAGCGTTGTGGAAAGAATTAGGTTTGGAGATCCCGCCTCTGTCTTCTGTGTTTAGTAGTGCACTACATCAAGTGTGTGAACACGTGATGCTATATAATTACTTTTCTACCTGCAATTACACCTCCAGACCTCGTAGTGTCGCTCTCTCTTGTAGCTGCGCATGCGCAGATCACAGCAGTCGATCAGCTGACCGTGAGTGTGAAGCCTCTGGAAATGAATATCACATCATAAGACTGATCCTTTAGAAATTATTTACTTGAAACTACCAAATAATCGTTTTGTCAGCTCGTTTACACTCATATCAGGTAAGATCCGCTGGAGAAACATTAGTTTAATTGTCAGTTTGTGTGACCTCTGCAGATTTAACTGTGTTTGTGTGGATTAAGATGAGCTGCGGTGTTTATATTGTATTATTGCGCTTTATTGTTTATTAATTATGCGTTTCCAGATTGTCATTTGATAGTAAACATCTCAAATGTGCTGTAGTGTAGATTTGATTGTATTTGCCCCGGTTATAGTTTATTAAATATATACAATACTGCGTGTTTATGATCGTTGAAAGCGTTGATAGTCAGACTGTCACGTGACTTTGTTTATTGATAATATGATCTTCTAACATCATTAATTTGATATTAATACTAGTTCAGATCAAGTGAGATGTCTGATTATTGTTTTAAATAGACTGATGATTGGTCTAATGGGCCTCAGCTTTAAACTTTTAAGCTTTAAATCAATAAATAATTTAAAACAACGTGCAGTTGAATGAACTGATATATTTGTGTATATCTAAAGAAGATTTTCTAGATCTGCTTTTTAAAATGACCATAAATTGAATTTACCTAAAAAGTGTGATGCAAAAATTCTATGTATATATTTTAAGTAAATGCAACATAAATTTTTCAGTGATTCTATTGTCTTGGAAAAACTAGAAATGTCTGTCTGTCATCTGTCTGTCTGTCTGAATGTCATCTGTCTGTCATCTGTCTGTCTGACTCATCTCTCTATCTGGCTGTCATCTCTCTGTCTGTCTGACTGTCATCTATCTGTCTGTCTGACTGTCATCTCTCTATCTGTCTGTCTGACTGTCATCTCTCTGTCTGTCTGACTGTCATCTTTCATCTATCTGTCTGTCTGACTGTCATCTATCTATCTATCTATCTATCTATCTGTCTGTCTGTCTGTCTGTCATCTCTCTGTCTGTCATCTATCATCTATCTGTCTGTCATCTCTCTATCTGTCTGTCTGACTGTCATCTCTCTATTTGTCTGTTTGTCATCTGTCTGCCTGTCATCTCTCTATCTGTCTGTCTGACTGTCATCTCTCTATTTGTCTGTTTGTCATCTGTCTGCCTGTCATCTCTCTATCTGTCTGTCTGCCTGTCATCTCTCTATCTGTCTGTCTGACTGTCATCTCTCTATTTGTCTGTCTGTCATCTGTCTGTCTGTCATCTTTCTATCTGTCTGTCTAACTGTCATCTATCTATCTGTCTGTCATCTATCTATCTGTCTGTCTGACTGTCATCTCTCTATCTGTCTGTCTGACTGTCATCTCTCTGTCTGTCTGACTGTCATCTCTCTGTCTGTCTGTCTGACTGTCATCTCTCTCTCTGTCTGTCTGACTGTCATCTTTCATCTATCTGTCTGTCATCTCTCTATCTGTCTGTCTGACTGTCATCTCTCTATTTGTCTGTTTGTCATCTGTCTGCCTGTCATCTCTCTATCTGTCTGTCTGACTGTCATCTCTCTATTTGTCTGTCTGTCATCTGTCTGTCTGTCATCTTTCTATCTGTCTGTCTGACTGTCATCTATCTATCTGTCTGTCATCTATCTATCTGTCTGTCTGTCTGTCATCTGTCTGTCTGTCTGACTGTCATCTCTCTGTCTGTCTGTCTGACTGTCATCTCTCTGTCTGTCTGACTGTCATCTTTCATCTATCTGTCTGTCTGACTGTCATCTATCTATCTGTCTGTCTGTCTGTCTGTCATCTGTCTGTCTGTCTGACTGTCATCTATCTATCTATCTATCTGTCTATCTGTCTGTCTGTCTGTCTGTCTGTCTGTCATCTGTCTGTCTGTCTGACTGTCATCTATCTATCTGTCTGTCATCTATCTATTTGTCTGTTTGTCATCTGTCATCTGTCTGTCATCTCTCTATCTGTCTGTCTGACTGTCATCTCTCTATTTGTCTGTTTGTCATCTGTCTGCCTGTCATCTCTCTATCTGTCTGTCTGACTGTCATCTCTCTATTTGTCTGTCTGTCATCTGTCTGTCTGTCATCTTTCTATCTGTCTGTCTGACTGTCATCTATCTATCTGTCTGTCATCTATCTATCTGTCTGTCTGACTGTCATCTCTCTATCTGTCTGTCTGTCATCTATCTGTCTGTCATCTATCTGTCTGTGTGACTGTCATCTATCTGTCTGTCTGACTGTCATCTATCTGTCTGTCTCTCTGACTGTCATCTATCTGTCTGTCTATTCTTTTTATTAATTTTTGTATTTTTGTATTTTTATATTTTCTTTTTAATCACCTTTCTGTCACTTAAATAGTGCCGCAATGTGACAAAATGCAATTTTTAAGTACAAATATGAAATGTTGTCTCTCAATAAAGGTAATGTCAAAAAACGGCATGCTTTATATTTATAAAAGAAATAAAACTAGTTTTAAAATAGTTTTACATAAGTTTAGCCTCCACTTACAGGTCAGTCTTGAATTTAAGGATTCAGTATTGAGATACATGACATGCTTGATTTGTTTGTGTACAATGATATATTTGTTAGAATATATATTTGAATGTTTTTAGACTCTACATTTCCTGCTCATCAGCAGCCATGACGGAGTTCTGGTTGATTTCTGCTCCAGGAGAGAAAACCTGCCAGCAGACATGGGACAAACTAATGACGGCCACCACTCGCACCAACAACCTCTCCACCAACAACAAGTTCAACATTCCTGATCTCAAGGTCACATTCTCTTCCTCTTCCTCTTTTACAGGCTTGGCTAATCCAGGGACAGTATAGAGAAGGAAACGAATCACGTGCAGAAATGTAAATGGGAGAAATGATATTGTTCAGTATGCTGAGTGTAGGAAAGGTGCCTATCGTCTAACTGGTATCTAGAGCTTCATCTAATTGGACCAGCCTGATTCTGTTCAAGCTCTTCAATTTATGTGACCCAGTTTGGTCCCTGTCGCTCAGGGTCATGTGACCCCGCTGCCCTGTGTCATCTGGACCATCCGCTTTCTGCCCGGCTGGTTGAGAACAGAGGCGGCGGTGCCACACTAAAGCAGCGGCAGCCCATGATGTCTGTACTGACTGATGCTGATCAAACACAGTCTGGCTGCGTTTGTATAGCTTCATTATACACGCAATGATCAAAGTGTCTATGTTTCTCTTCCCTACACCCTACAGGTCGGAACACTAGATGTGTTAGTGGGGCTTTCCGACGATCTCGCCAAACTGGACTCTTTTGTTGAGAGGTAAAGTTGTGATGATTTAATACACTCAGTGTAATTTGATGATCCCCATTTGTTTTATATCACAACAAAATACAAACTAAAGGCCTATCCACTCCAAGCACGTATTGTTCGGTGCGACAGTTCTCGTTCACCAATTAGCCTGATGGGGGCGTGGGAGGGATAATGGTGGCCGGTGACGACCGTTCGAGAGAGCGAGAGAATTACAGGCTGCTGCTCTGTGCGTTTATGTTTGTGTGTGTTTGGTTCAGTTCATCTTTAAACTATTATTTAAATTGCCAAGCCGGTTCTCGCCTCCTATTTTCCCTTAACCTCCTTACATTGGTGTCGAAACCCAGAAAAGAGGAGTGATGCCCGTCGCGGAGTCGTGTCTGGATGGTCGGGCTACTCCGTCCCCCGGCGGATGGCAGCGGCGCTCCCTTGGTTGGACGGAGTAGCCCGACCGTCTGGACGCGGGGAACGGCCGCCGTCCGCGAGGCGAGTGGGGACTGGACTCCCTGACCGCCTGGAGCGTTGGAGCCGCTGCCAGGGGCAGAGGAGTGCCCTGCCGTCCCCCAGAAACGCGGAGGGGTTGAAAGAAGAACGCAGTCCGCGAGGGGAAGAGGGAAGTGACTTCACGACCTCCTGGAGCGGTAGGGCCGCTGTCAGGGGCGGAGGAGTGTCCCCACGAGTCGCCGGCAACGCGGAGGGGTGTTCTGTCCGCCGGGGGTCATTGGTCTGACTCCGGTCCGCCCAGGAAGGAGCAACTGCCGTCCACCTGAGAGGGTGGAGGAGTGATCAAGGACCACGCAACGGTGTATCAGAGAACTGGCTTGGCAATATAAATAGTAGTTTAATGATAAACTGAACCAAACACACACAAACATAAACACACAGAGCAGCTGCCTGTAATTCTCTCTCCCTCTCGAACCGTCGTCACTGGCCGCCTTTATCCCTCACGCGCCGGGCGTGCGTTGTTCCAGCCCGGCCCCATCCTCCTCCGCTCTACATCTAACATGCAGTATGTGCATGCATTACAAACGTTTATAAACATAAAGACACTGGTGTGTATTAATGTGCTCTTTACTCGTCTCATGCACAAAAACACTGAATTCAATGCAGATATGCAGTAAATAAATAATATAGAATCTGTAAACACATTCTTTTTTTAAATATACAGTAAATGCAATGTGCTAATGTATAATATACCTGGAGTTTTGTCTTAATGTACGTTTAATATGTATATTACTATGCCTGTTAAATGATCGAGGCATTAAAAATAGCAGTGAGGTTCAGCAAATTGTTTGGACTATAGCTCTTAATAAAATATTGCATAAAAAGATGTATTTTACTACAGGGTAGACAAATAAAATCGCAGAACCTCACTGCTATTTTTATAAGTATTTCTGCAAAGGTGCTGTTTTTCTCATCACGCACAAGAAACCGTGTATTCAATACAGATATGCAATAATGAAATAAAGAAAGATAGACGGTCAGCCTGTGTTTTATGTTATGCATCATATTTTCTATACCTGTTTGTTCATTAATATACATTATTCCATGTGTATTTGTCAATTAAAAATTGTAATCGCAGATTTTGAAAGTGCTGAAATTTGACTGTATATATGTATTTATTTTACTTGGGAAAGAAAACAAAACAATATGTAGCACTATAATGCTTAATTGACATTTTTCAAACAAAGCATTCCACAGTATAAAGATAGAAATGACCTGAAATAGCACCAATTCAAGTCACATTAAACGTTTCCCAAAGTGTAAGTGGGAGTTTGACTAATTGAAAGAACTAGTCCCCACATAGGTGGCATATTCATTGCAATGTGCATTAAATCTCTTAAACTCTCATCCTCCCATAATATTAACCTGCCTGTGTACTATGGTTATCCACTTTGTTACAGCAATCGTGAAGCTGCGTACATGATTCGCATCAGGGCGGCAACACCAGCATCAAGTGCCGTTTTAAACTCCACATGAAAAGCGCTTGCAGACAAAAACATCTTATTCAGCTTTTTGGTGATAGTTAAGACTTCATGGCTTCTGTAGCAATTAAATTGCACCTTACTTAGTCTGACAAATACTTGCTTTCTATCACAAGTCCCATCTGGGTTTGTTTTGCAAATCAAATGGCATTAAGAGCTTCTTTCCCCATGACTTTATCACTGACACTGAATCACTACAGTGTGTTTGTGGTGTGTCCGTCAGTGATGACTCTGGGTGGTATTACATTCTTGGTGCGAATAGACCTTTCATCAGTAGTTCGTCTCCTAAATTCGGTGTGACTAGGCATTAATACTAAAATTGTTCTCAAGTAATTAATCAAGACAAGCAGTAAGGAACTAATCAAAAGTGATAGAACAAATAAAAACAGAGATACAAATGAAAAAATAAATAATGTGTTCGAGCAAGTGTTTTGCCTAGAAATTGAAAAAAATGTTGTGATATAAAACTACATTAATTACTGATCTTTACTCTATCATTATAATACATTTAATACTTTTTAAAGCTACTATAATTCTCCAGCCAAGAGGGGCGTTATAAGTCAGGCATGTGAGGTATCATTTGAAAGCTTAGAATCTGAGCTTTTCATTGATAACAATCACTTCTGCATTTATGTTACTGAAAATAGCAAAATAAGGCCTTAAAACATTCACGTTGAAAATTAGCGCCCCCTAAAGGTAATGTGGTAGAAATATTTACATGAAAATGTCTTCACATAGCACATTAATAGACAAGTCATATATCAAATGAAAGCTCTCACTCTCAGGAATGTGACTGTATAGTTGTATTTTGTTGCCCTAATAACACAGTTCGAAAGATTTTCAAAAGAATCACTAAGTGAAATATGATTTCTCTAAGTCATCAAATACAAACGTCTCATTTATGCTCCGATAACTGCTGCTGTAAGCCCCAAATAGCTAAAAACTTTATATCTGTTTTTAACTTAGGCAGTTTTCTAAAAAATTAGCAATTGACACTTGTTTGTGAGCTTGCTTGTGTGAATAATCTAATGTTGTATCTTAGATGTCCAGAACATTTAATGCGGTCCAGCAGGAAAACCATGATAAACAAATCATCAGAAAATATGTTTGACTATGGATGATAGGGGATGATCTCAGCTTTCTAATGACCCCTAGATTGAGCTTATAGTCCACTCAGAGGCCGAGATATTCAATGAAATAATGAGGGTGTTGCTTGAACTGAACATTAGACTGAATGTCTATGGACGAGCACATCTGTGAGGGATAAAATGAGATATAGCGCCACCTACATTTCAAATCTGTATATCAGTACTTAGTTGAAGCACCTTTGGCAGCGATTACAGCCATAGGACAGCCATTTTCAGGTCTCTACAGAGATGTTCAATGGAGTTCAAGTCCAGGCTCTGGCTGGGCCACTCAAGGACTTTTTCTGTAGTTGTCACTAAGATACTCTTGTGTTGTTTTGGCTGTGTGCTTTTGGTCATTGGTCTGTTGGAAGGTGAACGTTCAGCCCAGTCTGAGGTCCTGAGCGCTCTGGACCAGGTTTTCATTAAGGATTTCTCTGTATTTTGCTGCATTCAGCTTTCCTTCAACCCTGATCAGTCCCCAGTCCCGGCCGCTGAATAACACCCCCACAGCATGATGCGACCACCACCATGCTTCACCATTGGGATGGTATTGGGCAGGTGATGAGAGGTGCCTTGTTTCCTCCAGACATGATGCTTGGAAATTAGGCCAAACAGTTCAATCTTCGTTTCATCAGACCAGAGAATCTTGTTTCTCACAGTCTGAGAGTCCTTTTAGGTCCTTTTTTATGTGTCTTGCACTGAGGAGAGGCGTCCGTCTGGCCACTCTACCATAAAGCCCAGATCGGTGGAGTGTTGCAGTGATGGTCGTCCTTCTGCAAGTTTCTCCCGTCTCCTCACATGATCTCTGGAGCTCAACCAGAGTGACCATCGGGTTCTTGGTCATCTCTCTTATCAAGGGCCTTCTCCCCCGATTGCTCAGTTTGTCCAGGCGACCAGCTCTAGGAAGAGTCCTGGTTGTTCCAAACGTCTTCCCCTTAAGAATTATGGAGGCCACTGTGCTCTTGGGAACCTTCAATGCAGCCGAACATTTTTTGTAGCCTTCCCCAGATCTGTGCCTCGACACAATCCCATCTCTGAGCTCTCCAGGCAGTTCCTTTGACCTCATGGCTTTTTGCTCTGATATGCATTTTCAGCTATACGACCTTATATAGGCAGGTATGTGCCTTTCTAAATCATGTCCAATCAATTGAATTTAACACAGGTGGACACTAATTAAAGTTTAGAAACATCTCAAAGATGATCCAGAAAAATGGGATGCACCTGAGCTAAATTTCAAATTTGAATATTGTAGATTGATGTGGGGGGAAAAAAGTGATTCAAAGCATTTTAGTATAAGACAACAAAATGTGAAAAAAATAAAGGGGTCTGAATACTTTCCGAATGCTCTGTAATTAATATTAATAAATGACTAAAACAGCCTAAATGATTGTCTTGTAGCTTTTATTAGTTGTTGTGGTTTCTAGATTTGATTGGTCAATGGTGAAAGTTCTGTCTTTACGCGTGTCTCTTTACTCTAGTGTTGAATCTCATAGGGAGGTGATGTTACCGTGGCCTCCTGCTAAAATTAGTTATTTGCAGTTTGGTGACGCGCTAGCTTCTCTTTATACAAATGTATATAAATCTCATGACTAATGTCTCATCTGTAGACGTGAGATTCTATTTTTACACCTTGAAAGGCCTCTTGCCTCTGAGTTTGTGGTTACTCTGTCGTGTTTGATGTTTTGATGAATTGGATAATCTGTGAGTTTTCAGAGGGTTGTTTCAGTACAGTGTGATGTCTTTGATGCTCTTCACAGTGTGGTGAAGAAGGTCGCTCAGTACATGACCGATGTGTTGGAGGACAGCCGAGACAAAGTCCAGGAGAACCTGCTCGCTAACGGAGGTACCACTAGAAGAATCTCTGGCGTCTATGTCAGCAAATGAGACGTTACGTTGTTGCTGTTTTTTCTTTACATTTATTTTAACTGTGTTTCAGTTGATCTGGTCACCTACGTCACACGATTCCAATGGGATATGGCCAAATACCCCATTAAACAATCACTGAAGAACATTTCTGAGATCATATCAAAGGCAAGTCGTCAGATGAAGTCATTTCTATGTGAATTACACAACTGAAATCTGCAATTGATGAGATGAGCTATTTGTTGTCTAAATGGCTAGATACATCACCCTGCCTGAATAATCAGGGGAATTCTTCTGTTGACATGCTGTTTCTGATTGGGTGATTGGGGCACCTGATTTTAAGTCATGTCTCTGTTGTAAAGTAACTGTGTGTCCTGCTGTCTCCCCCTGCTGGTCAATAGCAAGTATCACAGATTGATAATGACCTGAAGGCTCGAGCGTCAGCGTACAACAACCTGAAGGGAAACTTGCAAAATCTGGAGAGGAAGAACGCGTAAGTAACGACCCTTGAGTTCAGATGCCATACAAGATGTGTTCAGTTTAACTTTCATTTTTAGGGCTTTTATATGACATCATATTTGGGCTGTTCTTAAAGGAATATTCCAGGTTCAATAAAGGTTCAGCTCAATAGACCACATGTGTGGTATAATATTGATTAGCACAAAAAATGATTTCTTTTTATCCCCTTTTCTCCCAATTTGGAACGCCCAATTCCCTCTACTTGAGGTGGCGCAGTTAGTTGCCTCAATCCGTGTGGCGGAGGGCAAGTCTCAGTTGCCGCCGCTTCAAACCATCTTATCACGTGACTCATTGTGCATGATACCGCGGAGATTCACAGCATGTGGAGGCTCATGCTACTCTCCACGATCCACAAGCCCAGTGGTGGACTGGGAAGAGATATCGGCCCGGGATTTTAAATAGAAACTGGCCCAAAAGTTTCTTATCGTGGCCCATTTGGCCCATTTCACGGCCCGCCTCACGGCCCGCCTGGTTCTCCCGATGGCCAGTCCGCCCGCCGCTGATCGCCCCCAAAGTGCGCCGGCCCACCGGGAAAATGCCCGGTATGCCAGATTACCAGTCCAGTCCAGCACACGCCCCGTTGAGCGCGAGAACCCCTAATCACGACCACGAGGAGGTTACCCCATGTGACTCTACCCTCCCTAGCAACCGGGACAATTTGGTTGCTTAGGAGACCTGACTGGAGTCACTCAGCACACCCTGGATTTAAACTCGCAACTCAAGGGGGGGTAGACAAAAAAACATTTCTAATCGTCCCTCCTGTTCTTTAAAAGGCAAAAATTGAGGTTCTCAACTATTAATGACAAAGCTTCTGTATAACTCCAGAAATCTTAGAATAGTCTTCGACTACTTTTATGGTGCTATTTTGTCCTTTTTAGGAGCTTGACCGACAGTCACTATGAACAGCCGTCGTATGCGAAAGAGTGTGTGTGTGTGTGTGTGTAAATGCTTCAATAAAAGTGACACGTTTTCATTTTTGGAGGACTATTCCTTTAAGTCACAGAACACAGAATTGATAGAATTACTATAAGAGGGATGGCAGTCATTTACATTGTGAATTTGAGTGTTTACACTGATGTTTTCTCGTCAGAGGGAGTCTGCTCACCAGGAGTCTGGCTGATATTGTCAAGAAAGACGACTTTGTGCTGGATTCTGAGTATCTCGTCACTATGCTGGTGGTGGTCCCAAAGTAAGTGACATATTCCAACACGAAACTAATTTCCTTTTAAAAGTTTTGTAAACACATTTGAGCTTGTTTTGTTGAATTTCCTCACACGTGTACTGACGATATGTTTTCAAACCCTTCAGAACGAATTATGCAGACTGGCAGCGCACTTACGAGACGCTCTCTGAAATGGTGGTGCCGCGATCCACAAAGTAAGCAACGCTCACTCTAATTGAAAAATAAACCATTACATTAACAGTACATGTATATTTTGGAAATGCAATTTTATATAGTTGAATATATGGTTTCACCATCACCATGTTTTTAGGTTTGTCAATGATATGGTGCCACCAAGAGGCGGAGGCATGCCATTTTTTAAAAGTGTCCTCAGATTGACCCCATACATAAGTGTACCAAATTTGGAGAGAATATCTCATTCTGTTCAAGAGTTAAAACCATTGGGGTCCTCAGCGAGTGTTGACTCTTGACTACCACAGCTGGAGTCGTGAGTTTGAATCCAGGGCGTGCTGAGTGACTCCAGCCAGGTCTCCTAAGCAACCAAATTGGCCCGGTTGCTAGGGAGTGTAGAGTCACATGGGGTAACCTCCTCGTGGTCACTATAATGTAGTTCTCGCTCTCGGTGGAGCGTGTGGTGAGTTGTGCGTGGATGCTGCAGAGAATAGCATGAAGCCTCCAATCGCGCTACGTCTCCGCGGTAACACGCTCAACATGCCACGTAATAAGATGCGTGGATTGACGGTCTCGGGCAACAGAGATTCGTCCTCCGCCACCCAGATTAAGGCGAGTCACTACGCCACCATGAGGACTTAGAGCACATTGGGAATTGGGCGTTACAAATTGGGGAGAAGAAGAAAAAAAAACCATTTAAGCAAAAGTGCCATTGATTTGGTTCAAACTGGGCAAATGGGCTAGGACGAACTCAAAAAGTAGATTTAGCAAAATCCCAATATGGCTGAAAATGGTCATGTTGGAAATTAAATTAGAGATACACATTTTCTTTGTCTTGAGCCAATGATTCCAGTGATGTGACAATTGGTTCAGTAGTTATGGCCCAAAATGCATTTAATTGTGTTATAGCGCCCCAAAGTAAACGGTGAATAAAAGTAAAGGATACATTGCAGTAATGAGAATGAGATTGATTGATTTTTTGCATGACAGTAATGAGATTTGGGTGGGAAAATGTGATTAAATGTCATGAAAGCATCACAAAAATCTTAAAATAGGCCCTAAAATAGGATTCATTTTCTTTAATCACAATCATGTGACGTAATTCTATTGATTTTGGGGTCACATGTGACTCGGACATGTTCTTGACAGGTTGCTAACTTCACACTCTTCTTTCTCCCATCAGTCTGCTGTTTGAGGATCATGACAGCGGCCTGTTTTCTGTCACACTCTTCAGAAAGGCCATCGATGACTTCAGACACAAGGCCAGAGAGAACAAGTAAACAACTCCACGATGATGTCACAGGTCTTTGGTTCCTGTCACTTAGACTGCTTTTGATCTCACATCGTAGTCCACTCTGTGTCCACCTCACAGGTTCACGGTGCGAGACTTCCAGTACAACGAAGAGGAACTGAAAGCGGATAAAGAGGAGATGACACGACTCTCTACCGACAAGAAAAAGCAGTTTGTATGTGTCTGCTCGACTGGATCGTGGCATGTTGCTACATCAGTGTTGGGTATTTGTAACTAAACCCATGTGTGTTCTGCAGGGGCCACTCGTCCGATGGCTTAAAGTCAACTTCAGCGAGGCGTTCATTGCTTGGATCCACATCAAGGCTCTGAGGGTCTTTGTGGAGTCGGTGTTGAGGTAGCAACACACACAACATCTCTTTAGTTTAGCTTTGAGCGGTACATTTCAGTTCTGATTGTTTTATGAATGTGTCACAATGCAATGCAGCCACACAAAGAGGCTTGATTTGAAGGATGAGGCAGTTAAATCGTCAGATGCAGTTAGTAAACGATTTTAATCATGCTAAAAGTATGTTAACATGCATATTGTTTACGTCTTGTAGCTATACTTTTGAAACTGTGAATATTTTAACGTTTGCCGATTGGCCCCAACAAATGAAACGTAACGTAGGTGTCTTGTGATGCGTTTATAAAACTGTTATTTTTAACTTGTCGCGGTTCCCAAGAAATGCAGCGGTTCTGCACAAGACACTAAAAAACTGTGAGGCATGGCACAGCGGTCAAAGACATCCGCCCGTTTTTATAAAAACAGTGTGTAGGCATGAAAAAACACCTCTCGTGTGAACAGCCCCTAACTGATCTCTCGAGTGAGAGCGTGTGTGCAAAACAAGCCGGGCTCTTTTTGTGAGTGGGCATGGGTGGCAATGCACTATCAGTGGGTGTAGCGCAAACTTCACGCAAACTGTGAAGTTGTGCAAAGTGCAATTTGCAATTTTCCTGAGAAATATGCAATTGCGCTAAGATGTTTGAGAAGCATGTGTGATTTACATTTACAGTTTAAACATTTCACCAGCTGGTGGTAATAAAGTTCATGTCTCAAATGATGTCCGTTATATGAAACTTTTTATAGGTTATTAATTTTGTATAGGTCACTTTTCAATTGTTATTATTATTATTATTATGTTTATATTTACAGTTGTATTTATGATCTAATTTGTATTGGTATTTTTCCACTTGTTGTCGTAAATTGAGTTTTTATTTCTCCCCAATTTGTAACGCCCGATTCCCAATGCGTTCTAAGTCCTCGTGGTGGCGTAGTGACTCGCCTCAATCTGGGTGGTGGAGGACGAATCTCAGTTGCCTCCGCGTCTGAGACCGTCAATCCGCACATCTTATCACGTGGCTTGTTGAGTGCATTACCGTGGAGACGTAGCGCGTGTGGAGGCTTCACGCTGTTCTCCGCGGAGTCCACACACAACTCACTACACGCCCTACCAAGAACGAGAATCACATTATAGTGACCACGAGGAGGTTACCCCATGTGACTCTACCCTCCCTAGCAACCGGGCCAATTTGGTTGCTAAGGAGACCTGACTGGAGTCACTCAGCACACCCTGAATTCAAACTCACGACTCCAGGTGTAGTAGTCAGAGTCAATACTCGCTGAGATACCCGGACCCATAAAATGAGTTTTGGTGGGCCAGTGGAGAGTAAATTGTTTGTATTTGGTATGATATGATTATTTTGACCACTTCGGTATTTTGATCATATTTTCGGTTTTATTGTATTTGTCAAAATGGACCGGTAGATGTGAAGTGCGTTCGGATACATTCACTGATAATACTAGCCATGATTTGTGTGTCAATAGATGAAAATAATTAATATTTACTTGCATCCTCTATAATTTAACGGAACATGCATCCAAATCCTGACGAGAATCACATTTTCCGTGTGTGCAAAAGGACCATTTCACTGTCATAGAAATATGCAAGGATGCAGTTTATGCTCTATTCTTCTAATATAATGCATACAGTCCATTTAGGCTACCAACCTGCTGTCTTTGTTTATATCACTGGTGCTTGACCGGTAATGCACGATATAATAGCATGCAGACTCTGGAATAACCGGAGAAGAACCTCAGCCCATTAGCGCTTTGCACATGCAATTTCGCCAAACCCACTTGCGCCTAGACCTAGCACACGCTGGCACGAAAATACAAAAGCTTCCCAGTCATGCCCCCTGACTTTGCAGTTATGACATGAATGGTGATGGCGTAGTGGGCTAAAGCACATAACTGGTATTCAGAAGGTCGCAGGTTCTAACCCCACAGTCACCACCATTGTGTCCTTGAGTAAGGCACTTAACTCCAGGTTGCTCTGGGGGGATTGTCCCTGTAATAAGTGCACTGTAAGTCGCTTTGGATAAAAGCGTCTGCCAAATGCAGAAATGTAAATGATTTACGGCATAACGCTGGCGCTCTTAAAATAGGGCCTGTAATGTTAAAATGTAAATTATATTTATAGACTAAAATATTTATATTAGTAAATTAATTTTAAACCTGAAGTGTCCCGAAAAAAGCAGATTCGTAAAAATTAAAAATGATAAAATTATCCCTTTAAAGCAGGGGTGGGCAACTATTTTGGTAAAGGGGCCACATGGGCTGGAAGTAGTGCATGGGGGGCCACATTGATGTTTTGTATCTTTTAAGCACAGAAATATTTGTGTACTCAATTTTCTGAAGTGTATCTGTGACTAATGGGACTATTCTGCAATTGCCTAAAGTATTATATTACTCTACATATGTAGATACTTTCTATCAGGCATTAAAAAACTGAGTAAAGGTGGAGATTATACATTTATGTCACCATCTCTACTTCCTGTTGATTTATTATTGAATTTAACACTCTCTACATCAGGGGTCTGTTTTAATAAAAAATGACAAAATAAATGTATAGAACTTTTCATGTTTGTCGCAAAGCGGGCGAGTTTACTTTTTTACCAAAACATTACCCGTTTACATGCTAAAAGGTTCATGATGCGGGTCTCCTGGATGGTTTCAGCACACAACTGAATTACACAGGCTGCTTGACTATGATAATTAATTACTGCAAGAGTTACATTAACATACAGGTGTGAAGGGACTTGAAAAATACATATACATATTCGTCTCTGGCTTGCTTTTCCTCGCATGTCAATGATGCCGAGATCTACTTTTATATTTAATTGAATCACTGAGAAGGTTTACCTGCAAAGTAGCACCAAACATCACAAGCAGCCTCAAGAATGGACACAGAGTAGCCGTTTAACACTTTTCCTTAAAGGAATATTGCACTACAGATCGCTCAGTTTGATCAAAGGGGAAAGCGAGAGATATAAATAGCGCACTCGCGTGCATGGTTGCCAGATTGCACAAAATAAGTATAACATTAGGCAGAATATTTCCAATTTGCGCAAGCATAAATCTCAAACTGGGGGTGTTTTGTGTCTTATCTGGCAACCCCGAGCATGTTAAACGCTTGTGGAGGTGCGTGACGTCCCAATGCAAGTTCGCTGAAATATCCAATGAAAAATAAAAAGGCTTTTACGATAAATGAGCCACGTTAACCATGTGGAGGGCCTGATCCGGCCCGCGGGCCGTATGTTGCCCATGTCTGCTTTAAAGTAATGTATGATGAGTCAATACGTCAAAGAGTTTTTATTTGACTGAATACAAAATGTTCTTTATTGTAAATACACAGATATGGATTGCCGGTGAACTTCCAAGCGATGCTGCTACAGCCCAACAAGAAGAATATGAAGAAACTGAGGGAAGTACTGTACGATCTTTATAAGCACCTGGACAGCAGCGCGGCCGCCATTATCGACGTACGTCTCCGTTTGACCCGAGGCTATTATTTTTGTGTTGTGTGGTTTAAAGTATCATTTGTGGCCAAAGCAGAGTTTTTAGATAACTTTATGAATCTCAGAGTTGACCTCGTCTTTTTTCTGTTTCAGCAATCTGCCATGGATATTCCTGGCTTGAACCTCAGCCAGCAGGAGTATTATCCATACGTATACTACAAAATCGACTGCAACCTGCTCGACTTCAAATAGAAGAGTCGTTCTCAATCGCTTCCTCCATCCTTTTGTTCTGTCTCTGTGAATAAATCTTAAGTTAAATTGATCTGTATATTGCTGAGCTCTTTCTCTGGTTGTAGTCGCCCCTCGTGTGTATGCTCATTTAAACATACTTCTCTAATGCCTTTCAATCAATGAAGGTCTGAGAGTATCTTTAACTGCTGTCTCTAGTGTTTTGTTTACATTTTTTGTAAAGAATGTCATTGTGTTATTGTTATACGTGCAAGTAAATGAAATGGTGCATTTTTAAGACATGTTTTGTGACGTACTGTAGTAGTTTCATCTGATGTTAGTGATAGATGTAGTGTCAACTGTGTTTATCTCTTATTCTTTTAAAAGCACCAGTGGTCCATTCAAACAAACAAAATGAGAGAAAAACGGTGTTACAAAGATGCAATATAAATGTGATGTTATGTACATTTGGTGTATGTGCACAATTACTGTATATCATGGAACCAACATATTCATTAATATGAGTATACAAAACTGTGTAGCATTGTTTTTTCTCGTTTATTAGATGAGACTGGTTCTTAGCTGGAGAACCATTAACAAAAAAAACACCGGAACTGAAATTTTTACGACTTTCGGTTCTATTAACGGTTCTTCAACGTGCATTGCTTGAAAGACTTAAAAGTTAACACAGCGTCTTAAAAAAGTGTTGCAGCAGTCGACGCATGTAGACCAGTGCAGACGGACGTAGTACGTTTCCTGTGTGAACGGCCCCTTAATACTAATTTCTCATGAAAAGACTACCGTGACTTAGTCAGAGTTACTCAGAGGACAAAAATGAATCAGAATTTTAACCCTTTAAATGCCAGTTTGTTTACGTAATGCCACTGTTGTTTTTACACACACACATGCACAAACACACATGCACACACACACACATCAAAAACACACAGTTTTAGCTGCATCTTTTATTCAGTTGTCCTGCAGGTCTCTATAATACAGTAAACAGAGAATAGGGGAAAAGCTTGTATTTGCTCCATAGGATAAACAAGAGAAAAATGGCGCCATCTGGTGGAAAATATTAAAATGCAAATTTTGTTGTCAGGGCTCCATAATGAAAGTATAATATCATATAATTCATGATTTTATGATTTAATGGCACTGGGATCAAATATTGCAGTTTTAATGGGTTTCAATGGGGACATTTGTGTCCTGAAGGTCCCGAGTGTGACTATTTTGTGTACAGAGTGTATTATAGATGTGTTATAGATGTATTATAGATGTGTTATAGATGTATTATAGGAACTATAGGAGGTTGAAATATCAAAATTCCCCCTAAAATACACACCTTTGGCAACACTTATACCGTTGGCATTAACACACAAGGGTTATTGTAAATTCTGATTTTTCAAATCATGTATGACTTTTTCCTTCCCTCCCTGAAACATAAAATGAGTAATTTTCTAATCAGTGAAACTGGATGTTGAGTTATGTTTCACCAAGTACCAAAAAGCTCACAAATAAGGCACCATAATCATTTTACAAGAACTATTTCAGTGACTTGGGTAGAAATCACTTCTTCTGGGCTTCTTCAGTGTGAAATTAAAGCTGGTATTCCACACACACACATCTCTATATCTTAGTGAATGATTTGGAAGCTTTTGCCAATTACTTATGTGCTGGGGCGCACCACCAATGGTAACATGTAAATGCTTCACGTTGCAACCCCCTCAAAGTTCAAGCCAAATCGCCCTTGCAATGTCAACATATTTTTTAAATTTTATTTTATTATTTGGTATCAAAATCACACGATAATCAAATAGAGAATGACAATAACAATAATTGCAATAAAAGCAGTATAAAAAACAACAACAATATTAATACAAAATATTACAAGTAAATAAAATAAATTAACAACAAAATTTCAGAATTAAGAACTATATACAGTGAGGAAAATAAGTATTTGAACACCCTGCTATTTTGCAAGTTCTCCCACTTGGAAATCATGGAGGGGTCTGAAATTGTCATCGTAGGTGCATGTCCACTGTGAGAGACATAATCTAAAAAAAAAAAAACAGAAATCACAATGTATGATTTTTTAACTATTTATTTGTATGATACAGCTGCAAATAAGTATTTGAACACCTGTCTATCAGCTAGAATTCTGACCCTCAAAGACCTGTTAGTCTGCCTTTAAAATGTCCACCTCCACTCCATTTATTATCCTAAATTAGATGCACCTGTTTGAGGTCGTTAGCTGCATAAAGACACCTGTCCACCCCATACAATCAGTAAGAATCCAACTACTAACATGGCCAAGACCAAAGAGCTGTCCATAGACACTAGAGACAAAATTGTACACCTCCACAAGGCTGGAAAGGGCTACGGGGAAATTGCCAAGCAGCTTGGTGAAAAAAGGTCCACTGTTGGAGCAATCATTAGAAAATGGAAGAAGCTAAACATGACTGTCAATCTCCCTCGGACTGGGGCTCCATGCAAGATCTCACCTCGTGGGGTCTCAATGATCCTAAGAAAGGTGAGAAATCAGCCCAGAACTACACGGGAGGAGCTGGTCAATGACCTGAAAAGAGCTGGGACCACCGTTTCCAAGGTTACTGTTGGTAATACACGAAGACGTCATGGTTTGAAATCATGCATGGCACAGAAGGTTCCCCTGCTTAAACCAGCACATGTCAAGGCCCGTCTTAAGTTTGCCAATGACCATTTGGATGATCCAGAGGAGTCATGGGAGAAAGTCATGTGGTCAGATGAGACCAAAATAGAACTTTTTGGTCATAATTCCACTAACCGTGTTTGGAGGAAGAAGAATGATGAGTACCATCCCAAGAACACCATCCCTACTGTGAAGCATGGGGGTGGTAGCATCATGGGGGTGGTTTTTCTGCACATGGGACAGGGCGACTGCACTGTATTAAGGAGAGGATGACCGGGGCCATGTATTGCAAGATTTTGGGGAACAACCTCCTTCCCTCAGTTAGAGCATTGAAGATGGGTCGAGGCTGGTCTTCCAACATGACAATGACCTGAAGCACACAGCCAGGATAACCAAGGAGTGGCTCTGTAAGAAGCATATCAAGGTTCTGGCGTGGCCTAGCCAGTCTCCAGACCTATACCCAATAGAGAATCTTTGGAGGGAGCTCAAACTCCGTGTTTCTCAGCGACAGCCCAGAAACCTGACTGATCTAGAGAAGATCTGTGTGGAGGAGTGGGCCAAAATCCCTCCTGCAGTGTGTGCAAACCTGGTGAAAAACTACAGGAAACGTTTGACCTCTGTAATTGCAAACAAAGGCTACTGTACCAAATATTAACATTGATTTTCTCAGGTGTTCAAATACTTATTTGCAGCTGTATCATACAAATAAATAGTTAAAAAATCATACATTGTGATTTCTGGATTTTTTTTTAGATTATGTCTCTCACAGTGGACATGCACCTACGTTGACAATTTCAGACCCCTCCATGATTTCTAAGTGGGAGAACTTGCAAAATAGCAGGGTGTTCAAATACTTATTTTCCTCACTGTACATAGGGGTATTACAATCAAAAACATATCTCTAATTACAAAATAAATACAAAAATCCTTAAAAAGGATAATATTTCAAGGCTTTACAACAATCTATAGTCTTTTTAGCTTTAGTGTTCCTTACACCCTCCAATACTTTAAGACACTGACAAAGCTCAAACTTAAATTGTACAAAACTAGGTGTACTTTTTGATCCAACGACATTTATGAATGTGATATTTCCCTAAAATAATAAACAAATTTAGAACAAAACAAACCTTCTTTTATAAAGGCCTATTTTTGCCTATTTTGTCCTCCAAAGTAATATCATGTCAACATAGCTTTATGTGAGAAAAAGTTAAAGATGTCGCACAGCGCGCCAGGTTGCGTCACTAATGATGTCGAATGTGATTGGTTATCAGTGACACGTGACCGATTGCCTGACGCCAAAAACAAATGAGATAACACAACAATAGCGGGAAAATATCAGTGAATATTGAATTCAAAACACCATTTACTTTCATTTAAGTATTTGCTCTGTTATTTTAAAGGTAAAAGAGGAGATAATCCCATATCAGTGACCAAATGCTCCTCTGCCAAAAGAGAGGAAGCTGGTGAACGCTTGCACACAGAGCGCGAGACACTTCACCTTCACCAGCAGCAATCAGAGACCAGCGCAGAGAGATGACGTAAATGGATGTTTATATCTTTCACAACGGATACTTTTTATTTTATTTATTTTTTTATTAACAGACCATAATATACAACAGTATACAAATATATACAGAAAATACCAGAGTGTACAAAATGTTAATTCCTTAATCATAAAGATAACCACGAAAAATACTACAAGTCTTTTTTGCTTTTTTGTTGACAGTATTCTCCAAACAGGTGTTATTACAGTTAATACAGTTATTATTATTATTTTCATTGGAATAATATATACATATATCAAAATTATTTAGTTTGAATAGAGTTTTGGTTTTCCTTCTGATAAAACTTTCCATATCCACCCAAACATTTTTAGAGTATACACAATTATAAAAAAAAATATTTTTCAGTTGAGCAAAAATCACAGGAATAATCAATATCTAAATTAAATCTTTCTAATACACCTTTAGCTGGATATATACCATGTAAAACTTTGAATGTAACCTCTTTTACTTTATTATTTAAACAATATTTTTCACAAATATTCCAAGCTTTAGTCCAGTTTATATGTCTAAATACATTGTTCCTTCACAACGGATACATATGAACGTGAATTTCACGAAAAAATGTCCAGGTCACATTTTATACCCAAAATAATAATAAAATAACAATAACAATAAAATAAGAATTTTATATAGTGTGGTCAAATGTAAATGTATTTAAAATACAAATATAAAATATAGCCTAAATATATTTTAAAATGTAAATATAGTATATATATATATATATATATATATATATATATATATATATATATATATATATATATATATATATATTTATTTTACTATATGACAGTATATCACAATAATAATAATAATATATATATTTTTTATCTTATTTAACCCTTGTGCTACCTTCGGGACATTTTTGTCTTTTCATTTTTGTTTTTTCGACCATGAAAATTTATGCCAATGGCCAATGGCATAAATTTTGTCAAAGGTGTGTATTTTGGGGGAATTTTTATATTTCAACTTATAACTTCCTATAACACATCTATAATACACTTTGCACACAAAATAGTTCCACTCAGGACCTTCAGGACAAAAATGTCCCCATTAAAACTGCAATATTTGATCCAGTACCATTAATGCATAACATCGTGAATTATATGATATTATACTTTCATTCTGGAGCCCTGACTTCAAAATTTACACTTTATATTTTCCACCAGATGGCGCCATTTTTCTCATGTTCAGCCTGTGGAGCAAATACAAGATTTTCCCCTATTCACTGTTCACTGTATTATAGAGACCTGCAGGACGACTGAATACATGATGCAGATAAAACTGTGTGTGTGTGTGTGTGTGAGAGAGAGAGAGAGAGAGAGAGAGAGAGAGAGTGTGTGTGTGTGTGTGTGTGTGTGTGTGTGCGCGCGCGCGTGTGTGTTGGTATGGATGTCAGAGTGTGTTTTGAATGTGTGTTGTGTGTGTAAAAAACAACAGTGGCATTATATAAACAAACTGGCATTTAAAGGGTTAAAATCCTGAAAATGAATGAACATTTGGTAGTTATGATCAGGACTGAAGTTGGTTAAAAAAATATACTAATTGAAAGTGGAAAATAATATTCATATATAATATTTTTATGGCAGTTGTTTGACGCAGATATTTTTGTCTTCTAAGGACCTCTGAGTAGCTTCTTTAAATTGACACACAAGAATTAAATCAGCATGAATTAAATACGTTTTTTATTGCTAAATCTGCTATGGTCAAATCTAGTTAACATATGACTATCTGCATGCAAACATTCAGAACCTGTAAAAGATGCCAAACCGTTACATACTGCAACACTTGTTATTTAAAATGTTGACGAGCGCAATTTCCGCCATTAAACTGCATCTGTATTGTGCTGGATCGATATTCTAGTCAGTTTGATAGCACACATATATAAATGTCTCAGGCTGTGTGTGTACAAATGAGCAAATTAAATATTCAAACATAAACAAAAAATATTTGAATGCTCCTACAAACAGGCTTATGTGCAGACCATAAATTCACACCACAACCATTTTTATTATTATTATTATTTTATTCTGTTAATCATAACTGGCTGAGATCTCAAAAAAAGAAAATCACAAGCCATACGGCCAAAGGGACAACCTATGGACAGCATTCACAAGCATGCACATCACAGCTGGTTTTACACATTTATTTACACGTTCTGAACGAGTCGCTTTCAGTGACCTCCACAAAAAACCTAATTGGTCCATTTTATGACACTTCATCTTGGGCTTAAAATGCATTTGTGCAGATGTTGCAATACATGTGCAATTTAATTTAATCAACTGCATCATGCATTAATTGGACAAATATTGCAATGCTTAAAAAGGCAGTGTTTTTAAGGCATAAATGTTTACGTAAGGATTCAAAAGACAAAACTTCACAGCTAGTAAATATAAACAAATGAGGAAATGAATCAAAGCAACAACATCATGCTGATATCACGAGTCTCCTTCATTTGATATCGGATTATTATCAGGAAAAATGCATTTTTACAAGATGACTAAATCATTAAATTAATGACTAAACAGATATAAACATAAAAAAAAAATGAAAGTACAATTATATTAATATAATTATTAAAATACGCTCAAAAAAAAATATTTTAAAATTTACACATTTCAATTTCATAATAAAACTCCCTCAAATTGAAGTGATTAATTAAAAACGACATATTTTATGGTTTATTAATTACATTACACAATTCAATTTGATGGATTTGTTTTTTATTTAAAAATAAAAATGTGTACATTTTAAAAATAGGCTCAAATATATTTTTGGAGTGTCCATTATTTATTTTACCACAACGGTATAGTGAATTAAACCAACTATAAAAAAGAAAGTTGCTTGATATCAGCTTTAAACTTAATAACACAAAGAATTATACAATAAAAATAGATTTAAAAATAGAGAAACAACTCTTATACATACAGTATGATGCCGTTGAATGTAAATCTATGTTTGGTGCATGCAACGACAGCTTTTTAACAATAATAAATGTATTTCCATTTGTGTAATTGACACATTTAGACGATATTTAAAGATATTTAGAGGGATAATGAGTGAAAAACACAATGGCATTTGACCACACACACACATTCATTTCATTGTCTGAACGCTTCACAAGTTTGGTACCACGGCTCATCACGATCATCATCAATAAAACTATTTTAAACACGCATTTAAAAGTGGGACATGTTTCCGATTTACACCAAAAATGTCATATAAACAAATGCAAATCTTAATGTTGGCTAACCTTATCATACCTGTCAATAAATAAATAAAATGGGCACATATGACTTGTGGGGCAGACGCATTATTTACAGTCAAATCTCATCTAGATATGGGCAACATACGCTGTACAAATATATACACGGACAATCTGTTAAAGTCAATAGCAAACAACATTTTATTCTGCTCGTAGGAGGCCTAAACGTCCTTTTATCATCTTCCTGCTCATTCAGTTTCAGTTCAGTGGCGTATTTGTGCTTATCCGTTTAAATACAAGGACTGTTTGTTCATATGAACAACCAAAATCAGACACACAGGATGAAGTTCAGCGGCATCGTCACACAAACGTTTACATTTAAAGTCAACATGAAATTGACATTATTTACTTTCTTAACACATGTTCATGGTCTTATATTGAATTGTATATTTCAAGTTTATAAAATAGGTTCTTTTATCAAAATGTAATAATGTTGATTTTCAGCCGTTAACGCAATTATTTTATGCTGGTTAACATTAAAGGTGCTATAAGCGATTTTGTCATTTCCTGAAAGATATGACTGAAATAAGTGTCGTGAGATATCTCACCGGTCTCTGTGACAGCTCTAGACTTTGTAAGAAGTAAACAAAAATGTCTGGCTGTCGATAATTGCACGTGTGCTCATTGTTTTGTAGTTTCAGCAAATTATTGAGGCTTAATGCCATTTTTATGGCATGTTGTTCATAACAGTTGCCAGTTGAGGGCGCTGTTGTGCTGCTTTACCGTTTATGCTCGTGTCTGTCTGGACCAAGTGTGCCCTCAAAAGTGAAGCCAAAACGTCTCGATCGCCCCCCGGTGACTGGTCCTAGTATAGGTCATAAGCCCCGCCTCCCCATGTTATTCAACGGGATGTGAGACCAACTAAACAATTAAATTACACTTCACATATCTTTTTTCCAAAGATAGTTTCTGTCATTTACTGTCGTTTCTATCACGTTGATGTCATTTCAAGTGTTTGTTTTCAAAATAAGTTTGTTTTAGTTATTTGATGCTATAAAAAACGCTGCTGTGACATCATGATTGACAGCTGTGATTGACAGGTTCTCTGAGCGAAGTAGACACTGAAGCACCAACTTACTTTTTTTCGGGATCTTCGGAGGACTGAGGAGATTGGAGCTTTAAATGTAATGTCTAAATTTCTATAATTAATTATTTCACACCGTCAAAAGTGCAGGGGCGTGTGCTTGCGATTGATTCAGCGTGAGTGAGGGAGGGCGGGGCCTTGAGTTCGCGGCTTTACTTCCTGCTCACTACTGCGCAGGTCTGGTCCCGAAATCGCAACTGCGCAGACTCAAGTCCCAAGATGTCAGCGCCATATCGGGACACTGGCGGCTTCAGTTCTCACCAATGGAAAAGAGCGAAGGGGCATCGTCCATCTTTTTTACAGTCTATGGTCCCAATAAAGCTCATTTGGTATCTTTGGAGTGGGCGATTTGGGAAAAGGGGGCGTGGCTAATCCAACGGCTCATCTTGACAGCTTGTGGAAATTCTAGAACGGCTAAAATCGCTTACAGCAACTTTAAGGTCATAAACGTTACTGCAAAGATCTTTTAAAACTTCAAAGTTTTAAGATCTAAATCTAAATTTAAATGGCATTTGCTCTATTTGGGATCAAATTCATGTTTGAATGCACAGTTAAATTCAAATCACAGTATATGTCCTTGTATGATTATTAAACCGCAAAATGCTGCAATTTAATTGAATAAATATTAGGGTTGTAAATTTAAAAAAAAAAAAATTGAATGACGTGGAATGACGATTAATTAATCGAATTAATCACAATTAATTGCATACATAAATATTTGTTGAGAAAGCCCCTCAAATAACAATAATTCAATATATAATCATTTAATAATAATTAATAAGTATTTTTAAATACTTATAAATAAAAAATATATACATTTAAAAAATAGTAAAACAGAAAATTAAAATGCATAAAACTATTTAGGCACAAAAGTGACGCTTTCAAAAAGATAATACAAAAAGTGCATTTAGAATGCAATATATTGTTTAATATTGCATATTATGGTCAATATTATTATTATTATATTCTTTCTCCCCAATTTAGCATGCCAAATTCCCAATGTCCTCATAGTAGCGTAGTGACTCGCCTCAATCCAGGTGATGGTGGACGAATCTCAGTTGCCTCCACGTCTGAGACCGTCAGTCCGTGCATCTCATCACACGGCTTCTTGATGTGGAGCATGTGGAGGCTTCACGCTAGTCTCCACGGCATCCACACACAACTCACCACACGCCCCACCGAGAACGAGAACCACATTATAGTGACCATGAGGACGTTACCCCAATGGGACTCTACCCTCCCTAGCAACCGGGCCAACCGGTTGCTTAGGAGACCTGACTGGAGTCACTCTAACTCCATATAAATGAACATAAGCCAATCATCGGCCTTCAATGTATACCTGCGTCAGATGGATGCTATTGGAGCGTCTCGGTAGTGTAGCATCATAAACTTACCGTTTTTGGGCCGCTGTGTCAAGTTAAATTAAGATTGAAACATAGAAAAACAAATCTTGAGATCACTGTGTTCGGATTTGCACTTTGTTTGAACACAAGAACGTGTTTTCATCTTGTGTCGTCTGCTGTCAGTAAGTGTGGTTTGTTCTCTGTATAAGCTGCGTTTCGCTTACTGCCCCCTGGAGAAGCTTGAATGACTTATATGGAAGAACTAGTCCTTATTACGGTCCGAGGACATGATTAATTGCATTTCTTTTATGCATTCTTTTTTATATAATTATTTGCACCGAATTAACAAGTTAAATCGACAGCCCTAATAAAAATATAATCTGCATGTGCTGAACGCTTCAAAATGAATGTGTGAAGCCGGTCGCTCGTACACAAAAAACACCTCATGATCATCACACGCGCTCTTGTGTGTGTCTTTAATAGAAGACAGAGAGCAGAGCACTATGAAGTGTGCAGCACATACAGACTATATATTTATTCAATTAAATCAAATGTAGCAAAGTATTTATCCAAAAAATAAAAGCGAGATTTAAATGGATGCATGAAATGGCGAAAAAAGTATAGTATAGTAATGTGATGTTTACCGTAATTAAATGTAATTAAATAATAATTCTTCTTTCAGCTGCTCCCATAAGGGGTCACCACAGTGGGACCATCCGGGATCCGCAGGGCTGGACTGGGAAGAGAAATCGGCCTGGGATTTTACATAGCAACTGGCCTTTTCTGCATATCGCGGGGCCGTTTTGTGGTCCGTTATGTATAACATGGCGGCTCATTTTAGCTTATCGCGGCCCGTTTCGCTGCCGACCCACCAGCCCGCTGGGTTCTCCCGATAGCCAATCCGCCCCTAATTGGCTCCAAAGTGCCAATCAAAGTTAAACAAATCAGCGTTCCACCCTCATCATTGACTACGTGACAGGGCTTCGTTCATGACAGTCAACCGTTGATGTTGTTCCACAATGCAACGCCGCCAGCAGTGACAAAACGATACTTATTTGTGTATTTGACACCCATCCCGAGTCCCGAACATTACTATGTCTTAGTACATGTAGCACAAGCTGGGAACCCTGCAAGTAAAATGGGTCGCAAATGTAATTTCATGTTGACTTTAACAAACTACACGTCCTTCCTGTATGAAGACAGCAGATACAGAGAAAGTCACGTTGTACATTAGTTACAGCACAAAATAGAAAACTAACCACGTCTTTGAGTGCACGAAAGAACCGCTACACGCCGATAAGAGTTTATTGGCTCCGTACAACAGACCGATCTCTCGATTAACCCGTCCAAATCTATACCGAGCGTGTTTAAACCTCATGGATTGTTCTATCCGACGGACGGTATTCTGCACCCTTCTCAGAGGACACGATGAAGGACTGAGTCTTGCGTTTAAAGTGAGCACGCTTGTTGGCCAGAGAGAGGCTGTGCTTGCTGGACGCGATGATGTCAGAGATGAACTTCTTGCAGTCGACACAAACCTCCATGGCGTTCCAGTCTTCCGTCAGCTCTTTCGGAAACTCCATCTCCTCCTGTGATGAGGACGACTGTCGCGTATGCTTCGATAATCTTAAAATAGACAGAAGAAGTGAAATAAAAAACACGGCAATGTGTCATTTATGCTTACATAGGAAAGTTATGAAATTTGGCCCAGCTGTAGAAGACACTCTGAAATGTAACGTACCCCAATTTGGGGTCTCTAACTCCAAAGCTCTAGCGCCACCAACTGTTCAAATTTACACACACGTTTCAGCCGTTAACCTTTGAACCGTAGGCTAATGCCTAGAAACAATTCCTTTGGTTATGCCGAGTCCCAATGAGTTGCATAGTTTCAAAGCTCCACCCATAATTTTACGAAAAAAACCTCTTTCTAGATCAGTTTGTAAAGGGATTTAGACGGGCAAGGAGGAGGCAAGAACCGGCTTGACAATATAAATAATAGTTTAATGGTAAACTTAAACAAGACACACACACACACATATGACGGACAGCTGCCCGTAAATTATCTCTCTCTCGTGCACCAGCTTCCGCAGTCGGCCTTTATCCCTTTCGGAGGCTTGATTAGCCTGATAAGGGACCGGGTGTGTAGAATCACGACCTGGCCCCGCCCTCCGGCCTGCCACATTCCTCCCTCGTTCTCTCAGGCTGGGGAGCCCCCGGCATGACGTACACCCCCCCCCTTTCCCTGGGGAGAGGCGTGCCTTCCGCCCCGTCTGCCGGCAGGTCATCCCCATCTACCTGGATGAGGTAGGGGACAAGGGGAGGGAAACAGAAATAATTAAAATGGGGGGTACTTTCTGTAACAGTGAAGTACCCCCCAAAAAAACACTGTAAAATTTAAAACAGAGGGGTAAATGTGGAGCGGCAGTGGGAGAGAGAGATGGAAAAAAACGTACTCGCCGGTTCTCTGATGCACCGTCGCATGGTCCTCGATCACTCCTCCACTCTCTCAGGTGGACGAGAGCCGCTCCTCCACGGGTGGACCGGAGTCAGACACACGACCCCCGGTGGACAGAATGCCCCTCCGCGTTCCCGGCGACTTGTGGGGACACTTTTCCGCTCCTGGCTGCAGCCCTACCGCTCCAGGCGGATGGGGAGTCACTTCCCTCCTGCCCTCGCAGACGGCGGTCTTCTTTTGACCCCTCCGCATTTCTGGGGGATGGCAGGGCTCTCCTCCGCCCCTAGCAGCAGCTCCATCGCTCCAGGTGGTCAGGGAGTCCAGTCCCCACTCACCTCGTGGACGGCGGCCGCATCCAGGCGGTCGGGCTACTCCATCCCCCGGCGGATGGCAGCGGCGCTCCCCCGATGTACAAAACAAGCCCAGATGGGACTTGTGATACAAATCAAGTATTTTTCAGCCCATGTAAGGCGCATTTTAATCACCAAAGAAGCACGTCAAGTCTTTAGCTATCACCGAAACAAAGAACGAGGCGTGTTTGTTTGCAAGCGCTTTTCATGTGGAGTTTAAAGCGCCACTTGACGCTGGTGTTGACGCTCTGACACGAATCATGAACGCAGCTTTACGATTACTGTAACAAAGCGTATAGCCACAGTCTACCAGCAGATTAATACTGTGGATGATTGCAATGAAAATGCAACCTATGTGGGGACTAGTTCTTTTAATTAGACAAACTCCCACTTAGACTTTGGGAAACGTTTGATGTTACTTGAACTGGTGCTATTTTAGGTCATTTCTATCTTTATACTGTGGAAAGCTTTGTTAGGGAAATGTTAATAAAGCATTATATTGCTACATATTGTTTTGTTTTCTTTCTTAAGATGGAAATAAATGAATTTTAGCAAGAAAATCAGTAGATATAGTCACATTTCAGCACTTTTCAAATGTACGATTAATCGCGATTAACTAAAAATAATGATGCGATTTATCGTGATTTTAATGATTAAACAGCACTATTACAAATACTATGTGTGAATTGATTTCAGTGAATTTCATCCAAAATTAATACAGAGGCAGTTTGCATAATGCAGGACTTTTAACTATAAACAAGGCTGAAACACATCAGGGACTCTTATTTTGAAATGGCTTAATGTTATTAAGCTTTTGATAGCCTATATATACACCCGATAAAGGGTTTGTAAATATATATGTCATCTTATAAGGTTTAATTAGCAATAAGGTTATGATGTGTGGACGGGGCACGTTTCCGTATACTTGCATTTTTCTTTGCAGGTCCATGCTTCGATTTAGGATACTTTATTGTCTAATCAAAACAACAAAATATGCATGGGTGAAAATGGTCAATGATGACTGATTTAGATAATGCAAATCCCCATGAGGTGCTAGTTAATTTATTATTTTACTTCTAGAGGGCACTTTAATTCTGTAGCACCAAGACATAAAAATCCTCCAGTTCAGCCACAAAGGAACACATGGAGAAAGAGAAAAAAGTAACTATCAGCACTGATTAATCGGTAAAACCGATATATCGGTCTACCTTTAGTTTTAGGTCTTCTGCTGTGCCTAAAAAACACCTCTTACCTGTGTTCAAATCTTGACCTTGAGTGGCCTATTGCTTTAGTGGAACGTTCCTTTTTGTACAAGGGTCCCATTATAAGAAACAGCATTTACAGATGCTACGTTGGGCTACCTGGACATAGTTCTCTGCAGGCTGGGGCGACGATGGCTCGTGCTGGGCTTCTCTGGTTTGTGGGACGCTGTATCCCGTTTGAGAGTGGAAGTGGATGGGCCCAGTGAGTAAATCGGTAGACTGGCGTAGGGCTTCGATGGCAGACGCATCTAAAATATAAACAGAAAAGGACTGAAATTAGTTTCCATCAACTCCACAACAGAACACCATGAACTTAAAGAGAACAGAATGAGACGATCTCTGTGATTTACTGGTCCGTTTAGACAGTGGAAATGGAGCTATGATTAGTCGTGTTCGCCACAAATACTGTAAAGTGACTCTCCGGTGAACAGTCAGTACGTACAGATGACGACTTACTTTTTTACAGCATTGTGAACACACGGGCCTGCAAAATCAAGAAAGAGAGAGATGACACAGCACTCATGATACCGTGATTTCAATATGACCTACTTTAGGGGGGTCTGGGTAGCTCAGTGGTAAAGACGCTGGCTACCACCCCTGGAGTTCACAAGTTCGCTAGTTTGAATCACAGGGCGTGCTGAGAGACTCCAGCTGGGTCTCCTAAGCAACCAAATTGGGCCGGTTGCTAGGGAGGATAGAGTCACATGGGTGGTCGCTATAATGTGGTTCTCGCTCTCGGTGGGGCGTGTGGTGAGTTGTGCGTGGATGCCGCGGAGAATAGCGTGAAGCCTCCAAACACGCTACGTCTCCACGGCAACGCGCTCAACAAGTCACGTGATAAGATGCATGGATTGACGGTCTCAGACGCGGAGGCAACTGAGATTCGGCCTCCACCGCCCGGATTGGGGCGTGTCACTACGCCACCACGAGGACTTGGAGCGCATTGGGAATTGGGAGAAAAAGGGGAGATAATCCCAAAAAATGTACCTACTTCAGTGTATATTAAAGTCAGTAATAGGGCAAAAAATTTATCGATCCACAATTTTCTGCCTTTTGACAATATTTGAGATATATATATATATATATAGATATTTATGTAATTGCTCCGTACTTAAAATGGCTCAAAATGGTATATTTTTCAATTTAGGGGATCCATTATTTCAGCCCAAAAAAGGTAAAAGTGTGAGCTTTTTCAAGTTAAAAATAATCAAAATGGATAAAAATGGATATTTAATCATTTTCATTTATATGCACCAATAAAACAACACATAGAAATAAACAGCAATATTTACATACACATAAACAGACAGTAATGTGTTGTAAAACTAGCCCGATGACTGAAACTTGCAAAAATAATGCATAAATAAATAATGAAATAAATCCACATTTTCCTGCATAAATACATGTACACATTATTACATTTGCAATAAATAAATAAATGCACCCATCAATGCAAAAATAGTACATTATAAAAAGTTAATAAATGTATGGAGAAATGCAATATTGAAATGTGTGTAGATCCGTATTTATCTTTTATGCTAATATGCTAATAGACGCTAATAAAATACGCATAGATGATTTAGGGCAGTTTGCAGCTTCAATAGTTTGACTGTGATGTCTAAACGGCTTCTGACATCCTCTCATTAACATCTCATTTGCATCAAAGGGAGTCATGCCCCCAGGGTGCCTCCCTAGGGAGGTGTTTCAGGCACGTCCAGCTGGGAGGAGGCCTCGGGGATGACCCAGGATTAGGTGGAGACGTTACATCTCCACACTGGCCTGGGAACGCCTCGGGGTCCCCCAGTCAGAGCTGGTTAATGTGGCTCGGGATAGGGAAGTTTGGGGCCCCCTGCTGGAGCAGCTGCCCCCGCGACCCGACTTCGGATAAGCGTTTAAAGATGGATGGATGAAATAATAAAAAGCAACTTTCAATTTCTTATTATTTTTGCATTGATGGGTGCATTTATTATTTTTTGTATATCTCGTCGCACATTTAATCTCTAAATGCTCAAGTCAGTACTGAGAAATAAAGCTGGATGGCTGTTTATTACCTTTTACAAAACTGACAGGTGTACGACCACGTGAAGAAGGAAAATCTTTTCGTCCGACAGCAGAAGCACAACTGTGAAAAATGAGACGTTAAATCAGGATTTAGATGACTCGTTATAAGCTAAATGAAACATGAGTATGTAATAAGCATATGTCATATAGTCATTTAACTCCGATTACAATTCCAGTGCATTAGAGGTTTATAGGCTGCAGTTCCCACCTTCCCCTTCTTCAAAGCGTTGTAGATGTCTTTATACTGCTGAAACTTCTCCAGTTCTGCCTTGACCAAAACCTGCCGAATGTGCATGATTTCCTCGACCGTCAGAGTCAGACACTCGACCGGGTAAAGAAATTCCTCCTGTCATGACACACAGATGTTACTGACTTACAGAAGACTGATATGTGACCTGCCTCATCATCAGGGCTGGACTGGGAAGAGAAATCGGCCTGGGACTTTACACAGCAACTGGCCCAAAAGTTGTTGAGCGGGGGGTGTTCGCTGTCCTTTTCTGCATACCGCGGCGCCGTTTTGTGGTCTGTTTTGCATAATGCGCCGGCTCATTTTAGCTTATCGTGGCCCATTCGTCCCATTTCGTGGCAGACCCACCAGCCTGCTCGGTTCTCCTGATTGGCCCCAAAGTGCATCGACCCACCGAGGAAATGCCTGGTATGCCAGATTACCAGTCCAGCCCTGCTCATCATGTTGCGTCACATTACATTTACGCATTTGGCTCATGCTTTTATCCAAAGCGACTTACAGGGCACTTATTACAGGGACAATCCCCCCGGAGCAACCTGGAGTTAAGTGTCTTACTCAAGGACACAATGGTGGTGGCTGTGGGGATCAAACCAGCAACCTTCTGATTACCAGTTCAGTGCTTTAGCCCACTACGCCACCACCACTCCCACGGCATTGACCCAGAATCACATTTTGAGATTTACAGACTACTTTGACAGAATAAAAACATACTGTGAATTTCAGAACTCCCCAATGCAATAAAAGCATTTATTGAAACCCAAGCTTCAAAAATGGCTCGTTCTCAACTTCCGCGACTTCCCTACGTCATTTGGGGTACATTCATTCATGGCCGCCTCTACAGATCAAAAACATCAACGCCTACTTCACATCATCACACCCTTGGCCCCGCCCACTGGTGAGGACATACTATTCCTGAACACCAAAGGAGACCCATCTGGACTAGTTTGAATTATTTGTGTATTTAAACCTGCACAGACAAACGTCTTTGAACGCTTTATGCATATCAAGTTAAGTTAACATGCTACAAGAATCTATTCTCTGTCATTCAGCTGCTGCTTCTTGCTGTTTTGATCACAAACGCATCATGGACGCACTCTTTCGCCCTTCTGCGCAATTTTTGATCGTTGGTGTATGAAAACATGAGCTGGATGGACGTCTTTGACCTTTTAGATGCGTTCCCGAGGATATGCATATCAGTCCATGATGCTTCTGGAAACTGAGTGTGTCTTCAGTGTAACCCCTGAAATTTAGTTTTATAATGTTGTGGTGCTTGATCATTCTCTTCCGATTGGGTTTCAGATATGGCTGTATTTGAGAGGCTGCATGCTGTTGGCCAATCAGAACAGTGGGCGTATACGTTGAAGTTTTAAGGAGGTGTGTTGCAGGGCGGAGGGCGGGGCCGGGTCGTGATCCTACACACCCGGTCCCGTATTAGGCTAATTATGCCTCCGTGAGGGATAAAGGTCGACCTCAGGGGTTCGTGCGGGAGAGAGAGAGATCTTTAACGGACATGTCCGTCATGTGTGTTTGTGTCTTCTTTTAAGTTTCTCATTAAACTATTATTTATATTGAAAAGCCGGTTCTCTGATGTACCGTCGCGTGGTCCTCGAACACTCCTCCACACTCTCTGGCGGACGACAGCCGCTCCTCTCCGGGCAAACCGGAGTCAAATCTCCGACCCCCAGCAGACAGAATGCCCCTCCGCTTTTCTGGCGGCACCTGGGGACATTCCTCCGCCCCGGCAGCGGCCCTACTGCTCCAGGCGGTCGGCAGTGAGCCCCTCCCCATTCGCGGTCTTAAACCCTGCTGTGTTTCAGCGGCCGGTAGGCAACTCCTGTGCCCCTGGCAGCGGCCCTGACCGCTCCAGGCGGTCAGTTAGGAGCCCCTTCTCCCCTCGCGGTCGGCGGCCACCGTCCTCGTTCAGGCGGCTGGGCTCCTCGTCCCCCGGCAGATGGCCGCGGCTGCTCCGTTGGGGTGAATGGTAGTGGCGAGAACTCTACTATGGCGTATCCCTCCTCCTTCCCGGGTTTCGGCACCAGGGTAAAGGGATCAATGGAAAGGAGGAGGTGAGAACCAGCTTTTCAATATAAATAATAGTTTAATGAGAAACTTAAAAGAAGACACAAACACACACATGACGGACATGTCCGTTAACAATCTCTCTCTCCCGCACAAACCCCTGCAGTCAGCCTTTAACCCTCACGGAGGCATAATTAGCCTAATACGGGACCGGGTGTGTAGGATCACGACCCGGCCCCGCCCTCCGCCCTGCCACAAGGTGCTTATGTCAAAACTGAGCGTTTCAGACAGAGGGCCAGAGACAGGGTGGGAAATGATCATATATTAGTAGTAAGTGTTTCTAACATTACCAGTGGACCTCAGGGATGATAATACAACCATATAAACTATACTACATGGAAAAAAGTTAGGAACTCCATTAGGGTGAGTAAACAATGACACTATTCCTTTAGTACATATACACTCTAAGATGAAGCCATTCG